>NC_051164.1:9586332-9625008 GCF_013339745.2 Dermacentor silvarum | reverse complement strand
GGACCGCCGTCGGGGCGGGGCCGGCGAGAAAGTTTCTCGCCGCTACGATCGTCCCGTTGCTTTTTTAAGGCGAAAGCCTTTAATGGCTCATACTCGCGGCTTCCGATCGCCCACCGCACAGCCGAAATCTCGTACGGCCCACTTCCTTCCCCTTCTTTCTCCCTTGGCAACAAGGGTACTCCCCAAGGCTCTGTCTTGTCCCCTCTTCTATTTAACGTCACCCTCTTCCCGCTGGCACGTGCACTACGCACATTCCCAGCTCTGTCTCATGCTTTCTACGCCGATGACATCACCCTATGGTTGACCACCGGCAATCTTGGCGACATGGAGACCACTCTCCAGGCGGGCGTGGACGCCGTGGCGACTCATTGTGCATGATCAAAACATACATCACGCCCGGTCTGTCGGGTTGAGCTGCTCCCCGGCCAAATCGGAGCTTTTGCTCCTTCTGCCTCGGGGGATAGCCCCCTGTCGCCTTCTCCACTCACAGTCTCCCTTGACGGCACACCCCTTCCCCTCGTCTCTACTCTCCGCATCCTCGGACTCTTTCTTCAGTCCAATGGCAAGCACAACCCTCATCACTCTACTCACAAACACTGTACACCAGACTATCCGCCTAATACGCCGCATTGCCAACCGTCACCACGGCATGCGCGAACACGACCTCCGCCGCCTAGTCCAGGCCTTCGTTCTCAGCCGCTTCATCTATTCTCTTCCGTATATTTTCCTTTCACGCACCGAGGAAGGCAAAGTCAACAGCCTCATTCAACAGGCATATAAGTCGGCCCTGTCTCTTCCCACATCTACTTCAACAGCTCGGTTACTGTCGATGGGCGCCCACAGCTCCCTTACAGAGCTGACGGAGGCCCATCGCAAGGCCCAGCTCCTCCGTCTCTCCCGCACTCGGCCTGGTAGGGCACTTCTCTCTACCCTGAAACTCTCCCCTCTTATCCCTCTTCCCACCTCACTGCCCATCCCTTCCCACGTCTACTCCCTGCTAACCGTTAATCCCCTCCCTAAGAATATGCACCCTGAACACCACCCGTCCCGCAGAGCAGCGCGAGCCTCCGTGCTCTGGCGTCAGTACGAACGGCAACCCGCCGTGGCTTACGTGGATGCCGCCCCGTACCGCCACTACCCAGCCCATGCCCTTGCGGTCACTGACAACTCTTTCCGACCCACTCTTACTGCCTCAGTATACACTTCGACCTCGGTCGAGGCCGAAAAGGCAGCTATTGCCCTTGCCATGACGCAAACCTCCGCGGAATACATTTTCAGTGATTCCAAGCCTGCAGTCTACAACTACGCGGTTGGACGGGTGGCATCCCCTGCCTCCGGTATCTTGCGTTCCGACACTGTTCCCTCTCGCCCAATCCAAATCATCTGGGTACCCGCTCACGCGGCCCATCCTGGCAACGAGGCGGCCAATTCCATCGCTCGCGATTCGACTGACCGAGTAAGCCCGCCCCCGCCGGGAATGGATACGCGCGACGCGCTTCTCACGTACTACGATATCACCTTGCACTACCGCCTATCTCCTCTCACCTTCCCCCCACCGCACAAAACCCTTTCCCAGCACCACCAACACTTGTGGCGCCACCTTCAGGTCCACACATTTCTTACTCCTGCACGTCTTGCCCTCTTCCACCCCGGGACGTACTCGCCGGCCTGCCGCTTATGTGACAGCTCCCGCGCCAATTACGATCACATCTTTTTCTCCTGCCCGGCGCACTTGCCCCCTGCCTCTTGGCACCTAACCAGTCCGCAGCAGTGGGAGGCTGCTTTGTCCAGCACCGAGCCGGATCTCCAACTCCAGCTGGTGACCTGGGCAGAGGACGTCGCGACTAGGCACGGCCTGGACGCCACAACCGGCAGCCTGAAGGCCGCCCACAACGCTGCTTTTTAATTTTCTTTACTTCGGGCCTTCTCAATAAAAGTTTTCCACCACCACCACCGACCGTCCGTTCATTCGTGCCCTGGAACGGTGCCAGCTGTGGCCTCTCCCCCTCACACCCTCAGCACTCACGTGATGGCACAGCGGCACATAGCAACAGTTGCGCCGCCACAGCTGTGGCCTCTCCCCCTTACACTCTCTCAGCAATCACGTGATGGCACAGCGGCGGCGTCCGACCGTCAGTGCCCTGTAAGGGTGCCAGCTGTGCTCTCTCCCCCTCACACTCTCTCGGCAAGCACGTGATGGCACAGCGGCACATAGCAACAGTTGCGCCGCCACAGCTGTGGCCTCTCCCCCTTACACTCTCAGCAATCACGTGATGGCACAGCGGCGGCGTCCGACCGTCAGTGCCCTGTAAGGGTGCTAGCTGTGGCCTCTCCCCCTCACACTCTCTCAGCAATCACGTGATGGCACAGCGGCACATAGCAACAGTTGCGCCGCCACAGCTGTGGCCTCTCCCCTTTACACTCTCTCAGCAATCACGTGATGGCACAGCGGCGGCGTCCGACCGTCAGTGCCCTGTAAGGGTGCCAGCTGTGGCCTCTCCCCCTCACACTCTCTCAGCAATCACGTGATGGCACAGCGGCGCATAGCAACAGTTGCGCCGCCACAGCTGTGGCCTCTCCCCCTCACACTCTCTCAGCAATCACGTGATGGCACAGCGGCACATAGCAACAGTTGCGCCGCCACAGCTGTGGCCTCTCCCCCTTACACTCTCTCAGCAATCACGCGATGGCACAGCGGCGGCGTCCGACCGTCAGTGCCCTGTAAGTGTGCCAGCTGTGGCCTCTCCCCCTCACACTCTCTCAGCAATCATGTGATGGCACAGCGGCGCATAGCAACAGTTGCGCCGCCACAGCTGTGGCCTCTCTCCCTCACACTCTCTCAGCAACCACGTGATGGCACAGCGGCGGCGTCCGACCGTCAGTGCCCTGTAAGGGTGCCAGCTGTGGCCTCTCCCCCTCACACTCTCTCAGCAATCACGTGATGGCACAGCGGCGCATAGCAACAGTTGCGCCGCGACAGCTGTGGCATCTCCCCCTCACACTCTCTCAGCAACCACGTGATGGCACAGCGGCACATAGCAACAGTTGCGCCACCACAGCTGTGGCCTCTCCCCCTTACACTCTCTCAGCAATCACGTGATAGCACAGCGGCGGCGTCCGACCGTCAGTGCCCTGTAAGGGCGCCAGCTGTGGCCTCTCCCCCTCACACTCTCTCAGCAATCACGTGATGGCACAGCGGCGCATAGCAACAGTTGCGCCGCCACAGCTGTGGCCTCTCCCCTTTATACTCTCTCAGCAATCACGTGATGGCACAGCGGCGGCGTCCGACCGTCAGTGCCCTGTAAGGGTGCTAGCTGCGGCCTCTCCCCCTCACACTCTCTCAGCAATCACGTGATGGCACAGCGGCGCATAGCAACAGTTGCGCCGCCACAGCTGTGGCCTCTCCCCCTTATACTCTCTCAGCAATCACGTGATGGCACAGCGGCGGCGTCCGACCGTCAGTGCCCTGTAAGGGCGCCAGCTGTGGCCTCTCCCCCTCACACTCCCTCAGCAATCACGTGATGGCACAGCGGCGCATAGCAACAGTTGCGCCGCCACAGCTGTGGCCTCTCCCCCTCACACTCTCTCAGCAACCACGTGATAGCACAGCGGCACATAGCAACAGTTGCGCCGCCACAGCTTTGGCCTCTCCCCCTTACGCTCTCTCAGGAATCACGTGGTGGCACAGCGGCGGCGTCCGACCGTCAGTGCCCTGTAAGGGTGCCAGCTGTGGCCTCTCCCCCTCACACTCTCTCAGCAATCACGTGATGGCACAGCGGCACATAGCAACAGTTGCGCCGCCACAGCTGTGGCCTCTCCCCCTTACATTCTCTCAGCAATCACGTGATGGCACAGCGGCGGCGTCCGACCGTCAGTGCCCTGTAAGGGTGCCAGCTGTGGCCTCTCCCCCTCACACTCTCTCAGCAATCACGTGATGGCACAGCGGCACATAGCAACAGTTGCGCCGCCACAGCTGTGGCCTCTCCCCCTTACATTCTCTCAGCAATCACGTGATGGCACAGCGGCGGCGTCCGACCGTCAGTGCCCCGTAAGGGTGCCAGCTGTGGCCTCTACCCCTCACACTTTCTCAGCAATCACGTGATGGCACAGCGGCGCATAGCAACAGTTGCGCCGCCACAGCTGTGGCCTCTCCCCCTTACATTCTCTCAGCAATCACGTGATGGCACAGCGGCGGCGTCCGACCGTCAGTGCCCTGTAAGGGTGCTAGCTGCGGCCTCTCCCCCTCACACTCTCTCAGCAATCACGTGATGGCACAGCGGCGCATAGCAACAGTTGCGCCGCCACAGCTGTGGCCTCTCCCCTTTATACTCTCTCAGCAATCACGTGATGGCACAGCGGCGGCGTCCGACCGTCAGTGCCCTGTAAGGGTGCCAGCTGTGGCCTCTCCCCCTCACACTCTCTCAGCAATCACGTGATGGCACAGCGGCACATAGCAACAGTTGCGCCGCCACAGCTGTGGCCTCTCCCCTTTATACTCTCTCAGCAATCACGTGATGGCACAGCGGCGGCGTCCGACCATCAGTGCCCTGTAAGGGTGCTAGCTGCGGCCTCTCCCCCTCACACTCTCTCAGCAATCACGTGATGGCACAGCGGCGCATAGCAACAGTTGCGCCGCTACAGCTGTGGCCTCTCCCCTTTATACTCTCTCAGCAATCACGTGATGGCACAGCGGCGGCGTCCGACCATCAGTGCCCTGTAAGGGTGCCAGCTGTGGCCTCTCCCCCTCACACTCTCTCAGCAACCACGTGATGGCACAGCGGCGCGCGCGGCAACGCTCCTTCGTCAGACGTCTCGGAGTCGTTGCAGCAGTCGAATTAGTCGGATGGCTCCCAAGTGGCCCGGTGGTGATTCCGTGGCAAGTGGTTCCGAGAAGCGCCCCAAGAATGTGGATTCCCCCGATACCAAACGGAAAACTCAAAGGGAAACAGCACAGGATTCACGAGTCAGCTATAGATCCTACTTGGGTCACCGTTGAGCGAGTCAAGTTCTCATGTCAACTGAAGGGAAGGAGTCTGACTCACATTCAGGTGAAGAGGGATCAGTTCCGAGTCACGGCTGCTTCGCGGCGCCATCACCGTTCACAAGTCGCAGGGGGGTACATTCAAATTGATCGCCTTGGACTACAGCCCAAAGCACCCACAGGCTATCGCCGAACACACTTTGGAATTTCAAGTGTCCTTCAATTTTTTCTCCCTAGTCGAAACGCTGGCCTCTTTCGCCACTGACGGCAGTACAAAAATCGGCTTAATGTGTTTCTGACGACCTCGAAAGTGTGCGTGTTATGAAACGTTGTGCGATATAGTAAATCGTTGGCGTGATTTTGGTTCGCAAGTGGCCAGCGCAGCCGCCGCAGCAATGTCTACGAAGCGGCTCACCTTGCTAACGTGTTTTCTCATCGCTAGCAACTTCGCCGGCAGAATCAATTGTACTGTCAGTTATGAGCGTCATAAATGTGCAGGCGTTGATTGTGTCGCCGAATATAGGTGCTTTATTACGAGCTGCGGACGGATCGCAAGGGTCGTCGGCCCTGGATCAGACGGCCAGGGGCCTATACCATTTCCCAGCGATCGCCAGCTCGCCTGGCATGCTCGTTCACTACCGTCGGCTTCGATAAGCGGCACAAGTGGTCCAGTTCGTGCACGCTACTGGACGCTTAGAATGGACCCCGTTATAGAGCAGCCAGCCAGATTTGCTCGCTTCATTTCGAGACGCGCCGAGCTTAGAGCAGTCCAATGATCTTGCACCAAGACTACGTAGCCCCAAGCCTGATGCCGTGCGGACTTTTAGCCCGCCTTGTGTCCTGCTCCGGAATATGCTTCATTCCCAAAGCGCCCTCGAAGAATGATTCGTACTGTATACTTGTAGCGGTGCGTATACGCATGTTCATATAAGCTGTCTCTGACCGCAATTTCCGAGTCGCTGCTTTGTATTGGATCGGATCAAAAGTGGTATACGGTGGCGAATCCCACCTGGAGGAAGTAGTCGCCGCTGGACGACGAAAACGAGGACAGCGACGACATCGTGAAGCACGTGCAGGTGTAGCAGACGAACTAGCAGCACGAAGCTCGCTCGCTAGCGAGCGCGCTGGCTTGCGCACGTGACAGTTTTGTGCGATCACGTGCCCACTGTGTTTGCAATCGCTCTTTTCCCATCTCGCTGCTCTCTGAAACCGAAACTTGGACTGGTTGCTACAAACAAGACTCGAAATAATTACCTGTCGCGCTCTGAAGCAAGTCATGTTTTGTTTAGGTGCATCCAGGACAAGCTTCGCTTACCCTCAGTTTCCGTCTGGAGAAGGGTTGGTTAGTATTATTTTTTTTTTGCTTTGTAGAATAAGACTTAGTTTACGTTGATGTAACCAAGCTTATCTAGTAACGTTGGATGTAACCGTATCCCCCCTTTCCCAATGCCTTATGTAACTAGGTGCTTCATCATGTACACGTGCACCTACATGCTGGCCTAGAGCACTGCACGGGCCGATTTTTGCGGCCTGGGCCCGGCCCGGGCCTGTTTTTACATTGGGCGGCCCGCCCGAGCCCGATCAAAACATTTATGGCGAGACCCGGGCCCGGCCCGGGCCCGGAAATATTCTACGTTACCCGCCCGGCCCGGCCCGCCACCCCTTTACCTTAAGCCCGAGCCCGGCCCGAGCCCGACTCGAAACCGGCCCGAACCCGGCCCGAGACCAAAAAAGACATGTTTTTCAGAGTTGAGAAGCCCGAGAATAACTCGCAGAAAGCCCGAGCCCGGCCCGGGCCCGCGTCAAAAAGTACACGCCGTGCGCGAGCCCGACCCGAGCCCGTGAAAAAACTCCTCTACCCGGCCCGGCCCGGCCCACGGGCCGGGCCGGGCCCAGGCTTTCGGGTAAGCGTGAGCCCGTGCAGTGCTCTACATGCTGCAGTTGGCACCTACTAGACGTGCAGTTGGCACCTACTGCGCATGTCGCGCTTTGCATGTGCCCTTTATAAACAGGGCCATATCTGACAATAAACAATTTTTCATACGCTGCTCCCGCACGTACACATAGTGTCAGAAGTGATGGGCGATGCGTTTTGCTTGTCCGTTCACCAACGTCCGCCCCCGTGTCCGGCACAGCCCAAGTTGAGCCCACGACGCAACAAAGTATGACATCGATGCTCCTTCCACCGCCAAGGCCGCTAGACACTACGGGCGATGCTTTTCACAACTGGACCACCTCGAAAAGTGAGTTTTCTGTTTTCTACGGTGACCGGATTGAAGCAGCAGCCTAAGGAAGTTCAGGCAGCGACATTCCTTGTGATAATTGGCGAAGAAGGAAGACGAGCATTCTATACCTTCAAATTTGAAGATGAGGACGAAAAGCAAGACGCTGATAAGCTCATTAAAAAGTTTGAAGCCCACTACAAACCGGCAACGAATCTAACGTTCAACGAGTTCCGTTTTGTCTCTCGAGACCAGCGACAGGGCGAGGCTTTCAATGAGAGGCAAATCGACCTTCGAACTCTCGCTCGTCAATCCTTCATATGCCAAAACAATCGAAATTTGCCGGGCTAGAGAACAAGGAAAGCATTGTTTTAACGAAATCCAGGAGGTGGCAGTGAGCACAACAGATGACAGCAGTACACATACTGTGAAGGCGCGATCGAACCCCTCTGAGTACTTGTCAAAGCTGTGGTTTCGCAGAACACAGATCGAAAAGCTCAAGGCAAAAAACACTGTAAGAATTGTGGTGGCCGCCACAAATGTGTCGTCAACCACAAGTAAGACCGAGAAGTCAAGGACGCAGAATACAGCAGGTAGAGATAGCAGAGGAGAATGATTATTTCCTTCAAATGTTGCAAGTCAATCTAATTGATGAGCATGACCCCTAGTCAGCTACTCTAGACATCGCGGGGGCCACCATCCGTTGTAAGATTGATGCCGGGGCCAACTGCTGCGTCATGCCCGTGAATACGCTAAAGAACATAACTACACAAGCAGCAGAAGCTTGCTCCTCTACGCTACGGTCGTTCTTCGGGCATAAGAAAAAGGCATAAAAAATGATTGAGCTTGAAATTGCTAGTGCGGCACAAGCTATAATGGTGCTCTTCGTCGTGAAACAAGCAGTTCCAGTTATACTGAGAGGTAAGGTCGCTGAACGTTTAGGGCTGATTTGTCGCATAAACGCGGTAGACGCCTTGGAGACTGAAGAACTAATTCAAGGTTTTGAAGACGTTTTTCAGGGGTTGGGAGAAATCGAGGACATCGCTTACCACATGGAGTTGAAGCCTGAAGCTCAAGGCACCATCAAATCGGCCAGACGGATCGCTGTTGACCTTCAGGAACACGTCAGAGCGACGCTCTACAAGATGGAGCAAGACGGAGTCAATGCTAAGGTAACGGAAACTACTTCCTGGTCAAGCCATATTGTTGTAGTAATAAAGAAAGAAAGGTGCGCATATGCTTAACCCATCCGATTTGAACAAGGCACTTCTCACAGAGCATTACCATATGCCGACCTTAGAAAATATTTTGCCGCGCCGGCATGGAGCAAAATTCTTTTCCACCCTAGATGCGTCGTCCGGGATTCTGGCAGGTAAAGTTAGACGAGTCGAGCTCCCGCTTATGCACAATGAGCACGCCCTATGGTTGATACAGATTTCTGCGCATGTCTTTCGGCATTTCTTCTGCTCCAGAAGTTTTTCAGCGTGTGATTCATCAACTACTGGAGGGCTTGATGGGTGTTGCTGTCGTAATGGACGACATCCTTGTTTGGGGACAGTCGCGAGAACAGCACGACAACAATTTATATCGCCTTACTGGCGCGACAACACAACTTGAGGCTTAATAAGAAAAAGTGTAACTTCCTGCAGCCCCAAGTCCACTACATGGGCCACGTTCTGCTTAAAGAAGGACTTTTCCTCGACCCCAGCCGAGTGGAAGACATGGTGGGAGTGCCACCCCCACGAAACCGTAAGGAACTCCAAATTTATCTCGGCATGATAAACTTCGTGGCCCGCTTCGTCCCGAACATGTTTACGTTGTCTGCACCGCTTCGCGATTCGTTGAAAAGGGACGTTGCGTGGGTCTGTACAGACCAGCAAGACGGCCGTTTTCGCCAGCTTGCTTATTTTAACAAAGAACAACCTGTGACTTTGTCTGTAGAGGCCAGTCAGCGAGAGGTAGGAGCTGTTCTTCTGCAGGATGTGCAACCGGTTGCCTATTCATCGCGTTCGCTAACAGAAACACAGCAGCAGTACGCGCAGATCGAAAAAAAAAAAACGCTTGCCATTGTTCATGGTTGCAATAAATTTCAAGACTATATCTTTGGACAGTCCGAAGTTATCGTTGAGTCGGATCACAAACCTATAGAAGCAAAACTCAAAAAACCGCTGTGTGAATGGCCGATGCGATTGCAACGCATGAGGCTTGTTTTGCAAAGATTTCCAATAAAGGTGACTTATAAATAGGGCTCCGTATTTTCGGAGTTTATTTTCTGGCGGAAATTCGGAGTTTATCAGACTTTATTTCTCATTAATCCCCAATTATCGAAATTCGGAGTTTAATTTTGCATAATTCTCAATACTCCAAAATCTTAGATGAAATGATATCTGAACACGAAAACATCAGAACACACGAAGCGTATTTTTGTTGTCTGGAAGGTTTGAACGCACAAACACATGTACACACAAGCACAAATAATTGAATACAAAACACCTACGTTTGTGCGTATTACAACCTTAAAGCTCCTTGTAATAGACGCAATTATACTTTATGAGGTTGCTGTCACTGATGAAAGCACGCTCCTTTCGATTGATGATTCTCAGCTTTGAAAATGCCCTTTCAACGTATGCGCTAGAAGATTCAGCGCGCAGCCAGAAAGCACTGGCCACTGGACATTGTGAATTCTCCAAAGCGACAGGGGTTCAACAAGGTTACTGAATAATTAGCTCTGATAGCTCGCACAATCACTCATGAGTTGGCTCATGTCGTCAGTTTCAGGAAAGACTAACTTAAAAATCGGCACATAGGTTTCGAACGCGCGGGGTATAACTCATGCTTCACATTTAGATTCACAATTTGAACACTATACCAAAACGATTCACGGGTGCACTGGAATGCATCGAAAAGGTTCCTCTCAACTGCCTGCCTCCACTTTTCAAGGACAGCAGCGTAACATCCATGAAGGTCTGCGACAGTCGTTAAACGGTCATACGTCTCTCGCTCCGTGCGCGACAAGCCCTTTGTTAAATGGGCGATGGGTGTGGTCTACGAGGTACTGTTGATGTGAAGTAAAGTTTATATCGGCCAAACCAGCCGATGTATCAATGACTGCTTTGAACATAGCATAGAATAGAACTTTCGATATAGAACGGAACAGGGTCATATTAGCCGTTAAAATCGGAGTTCATCGGATAAATCCGAATTGTCAAAATTTTTACCATCTAGTGTTTATCGGATTTTTCCGGATTTATCCGAAAACACGGAGCCCTACTTATAAACCAGGAAAGGAGCTGTTTCTAGCTGATGCGCTTTCTCGCTTTCCAAGTCCTACTGAACTAAAAGATGAGACAGAGCAACTTCAAGTTAACGCTATCTTTTCTCTTCCTGTATCAGACCAACAGCTCGAGAGCATTCGCAACGAAACTAACAACGAGACTGTCAAGGCTGAACTGCACAGCTACGCAAGCACTGAATGGCCAGAAACTAAGGACGAACTGTCGCATGCCCTGCGCCCTTACTGGCGCTACCGCGACGAGCTGCACGTCGAGGACGGCCTGCTACTCAGGAGCAACAAAATCGTCATTCCTCCAGCCAAGCGAGCGGAGGTTCTCCGTTTCCTACATGCCACCCCCGGAGGGGAAGAAAAAATGAATATGAGAGCCAGACAAATAATGTTTTGGCCCGGAATGAACACAGACATTTCAGCTCCAGCCAAGTCATGTGCAGCTTGTCAAAAGTACAAGCGCAGAAACACTACACTGCCTATTTTGAGCCACGAGATACCAAGTCTTCGATGGGAAGTCGTCGGGCTTGATATATTTTACCACGATGGCCAGACGTACTTAATACTCGTTGATTTTTACTCGTTCTGAAGGCCTGCAATATATATATATATATATATATATATATATATATATATATATATATATAGGAAAATCAGAAGCACAACTTCGCGGTTATCTTAGGTTTATTATTTTCCCAACAGTTTCGGTCGGTGGACCGACCTTTATCAAGGGATACAGGAAAATCTTGCAACAGTCTTTTTATATCTTCAGGTAGAGATACCTGAAGATATAAAAAGACTGTTGCAAGATTTTCCTGTATCCCTTGATAAAGGTCGGTCCACCGACCGAAACTGTTGGGAAAATAATAAACCTAAGATAACCGCGAAGTTGTGCTTCTGATTTTCCTAAATACGCTTGGCCCATTGAAAAATCCAGTTACTATATATATATATATATATATATATATATATATATATATATTGTTACGGGCCGCCTCCTTGCATTAAGGAAGAAGACGACGATCGCCGAAAAACGCTGCGCGTGTTCAGCCATCTTGGCCATCTCTGCCAACAATCCCTGTACATAAATACTATCCCTGTTTTTGCCTATTTTACGCCCCGTCACACATTGGTGGAGGTGCTGGGTATTCTCGCCAGACGACGGAGCTCCGAAGCGGTCGGCGCTGCGGTGCGACCACCATGGCACACCAACCGGAATCTGCTTCTGCCCCGCGCACACCGATTGTAGTCGTCCAACCCCGAGACCCTGGAATGTTCAACGGCACCGATGGTATCGACGTTGAGGAATGGCTCACGCTATACGAACGGGTGAGCGATTCCAACCACTGGGACCTGACAGTCATGCTGGTCAATGTGGCGTTTTATCCTAGTGGAACGGCGAAGTTGTGGTATGACAATCACGAGGCCGACTTCGGAAGCTGGGATACATTCAAACAAAAGCTCCGTGACCTGTTCGGTAACGCCTCCAGTCGAAAAATCACTGCGAAGCAACAGCTGTCAACTCGCGCCCAGACGTCCACGGAATCATATTTGTCTTACATACAGGATGTGCTGGCGCTGTGCCGTAAAGCTGACAGTAACATGTCAGAGTCTGACAAGGTTGGCCACGTCCTGAAAGGGATAGCGGACGACGCATTCAATCTGCTCATGTGCAGAAATTGTGCTACCGTCGATGCCATGATCGAGGAGTGTCAGCGCTTCGAGCAGGCTAAGAGCCGCCGTATTGAACGACCATTCGCCCGGCTTCCCAACACCGCTGCAACGTCGTCGTGTGAAGAGCGGCCGCCATCTAACCTTTCACCACCGTCGGCCGAGTTGACGAGGATTGTTCGCCGTGAAATCGAAGCAATGGCTCCCGCTAGCCTCTTTACCAACTCTAACGCCGGCGACTCGAGCACACCAGCGGTTTCGCTAGTCCAAGCCATCGTGCGAAACGAACTCGCGAATCTCGGGGTTCACGCTGCTTGCGCCGTTGTCAGCCCTACATCCGCTTCCGGGGCCCCGACATCGTTCCCTCGGTATCCGCGGTTCGATCCACGATCGCGAAACCCTGCTGATTGGCGAACTGAAGACGATCGGCCTATCTGCTTTCACTGCCGCCGTGTCGGGCACGTTGCTCGCTACTGTCACAACCGCTGGTCGTTCCCGCCACGTACTCCATCCTTTGGCCATGCTCGCCGCCTTGATCGCAGCCCTTTTGAGCCACCCCTACACCCTGACGCTGCCACGACATGGTCCAGCCGCTCGCCGTCACCTAGAGGTCACCTGTCGCAACCGTACCGCCGTCCGTCCTCCCGCTCGCCGCCACCTCGCCGCGCCCCGTCGCCGAGCCACCGTGGCTCCTTCACTCCGGAAAACTAAACGATGCAGCGCCCGGAGGTAACGCTGCATCTACGACTCTGCCCGAAAACCCTCTAGTTACTCTGCCGACTCGACACTGTGTGTTGGACGTTGACGTTGATGGCGTGACGATTTCTGCACTTGTGGACACCGGGGCTTATATTTCCGTCATAAGCTCTGGTCTTCGCCGTCGCCTAAAGAAGGTGGTCACACCTGCTGTTTCCCACGTTGTAAGAGTGGCCGATGGAGGAACTCCCACCATCCTTGGCATGTGCACCGCCCGCGTCACAATCGCCAGTCACCCAACTACTGTTTTATTTGCCGTTCTTGAACAATGTCCGTACGACGTTATTCTTGGTCTGGACTTTCTCGCGATTCATTCTGCCCTAATTGACTGTGCAACTGGCCTCCTGCAGCTCGAACTACCTCACCTAGCCGATGCCCCAACCACGCCTTCTTCCCATCTCTGCTCTCTCGACTATGTGCGCATGCCCCCGCAAGCCGCCATGTATATCGCCATGGTCTCGAGCCCTCCTGTCGCTGATGGCGATTACGTGCTATCCCCGGTAACGGACGTTCTGCTCGCCAAGAACGTCGCCGTGCCTAACACCCTCGTGACCGTCACCGGCAACCGCATCGTTATTCCTATTTTAAACTTCAGCGCCTCTCCTCAACTGATTCCGGCAGGCATGTCACTGGCCGCCATCACTGCTGCCGAAGACTGCGAGATTTGTGCGTTGGATCCCACCCGTTCCTCCAGTTCGGCCTTCCTTTGCACCACAACCAGTTCGCCGCGCGATGTCTTGTCGGAATGATCCCTGATGACCTTCCTTCTGATCAAGCTACCGACCTTCGCCGCCTCCTGGAGTCTTACCACGACATTTTCGACTTCGACGATCGTTCTCTGAGCCAAACGTCTGTTGTCCAACATCGCATCGACACGGGTAACGCGAGCCCTATCCGTCGCCGGCCCTATCGTGTCTCCCTCGCCGAACGTCGTGTGATCCAAGGCGAAGTTGACAAAATGCTCACAAAAGGCGTTATCGAACCTTCTTCCAGTCCGTGGGCGTCCCCTGTGGTGCTAGTAAAAAAGAAAGACGGCAGCTGGCGCTTTTGTGTTGACTACCGACACTTGAACAACATCACCCGCAAGGACGTCTACCCCCTGCCCCGAATCGATGACGCCTTGGTCTGCCTCCACGGCGCCACGTACTTTTCCTCCATCGACCTACGCTCCGGATACTGGCAGATTACCGTTGATGCCATGGACCGTGAAAAGACTGCGTTCGTCACACCGGATGGACTTTACCAATTCAAGGTTATGCCTTTTGGATTGTGTAATGCCCCCGCGACCTTCGAGCGAATGATGGATTCTCTCCTTCGGGGCTATAAATGGTCTACGTGTTTATGTTATCTAGATGACGTGATTGTATTTTCGCCTACTTTTGAGGACCACCTAGCCCACCTGTCGGCCATTCTTGATGTGTTTCGCCGCGCTGGCCTACAACTCAACTCCTCCAAGTGTCGTTTCGCGCGGCGTCACATCACCGTTCTCGGACACCTTGTTAGTGCTAGCGGTGTCCAACCTGACCCAGACAAGGTGCGTGCCGTCCGAGACTTTCCTGTTCCTCGCTCAGTTAGCGATGTACGGAGCTTTGTCGGCTTGTGTTCCTACTTTCGCCGCTTCGTCAGGAATTTTGCCGACATTGCCCGGCCGCTTACTGACCTACTCAAGAAGGACATCTCTTTTTCCTGGGGTCATGCACAAGCTGCCGCATTCACCACTCTTGTCAGTTTACTGACTTCACCGCCCATTTTGGCGCATTATGACCCGTCGGCCCCTACAGAAGTTCGCACCGACGCTAGTGGCCACGGCATAGGTGCAGTACTCGCCAAACGCCAGAACGACCAGGACCGTGTCATTGCCTACGCCAGTAGCCTTCTCTCGTCGTCGGAGCGGAATTATTCTATAACTGAGCGCGAATGCCTGGCTTTGGTCTGGGCTGTGGCAAAGTTTCGCCCTTATTTGTACGGCCGAACGTTTTCCGTTGTCACGGACCACCATGCCCTTTGCTGGCTCTCGTCGCTGAAGGATCCTACAGGAAGGCTTGGCCGCTGGGCGTTACGACTACAGGAATACACCTTTGACGTGCTCTACAAATCTGGCCGGATGCATCAAGATGCTGACTGTTTATCCCGCTACCCTGTCGATCCTCCCGACGACACCACCGAACGTGATACCGGTGACTTCGTCATGGCTATTGCAGATCTGGCCAACATACGCGCTGAACAGCAAAGTGACGACACGTTACGATCTATAATTGACCGCCTCAATTCTCGTCAGCCCGACCCATCGCTTCGTCTGTTTGAGCTTCATGACGATATTCTTTACCGTCGTAGTACCACTCCCGACGGCCCAGAGCTTCTGCTTGTTCTCCCCAAGCATCTTCGTGCTACTGTTCTCCAAGAACTCCACGATGCTCCGACCGCTGGCCATCTTGGCGTATCCCGCACGTACGATCGCGTGCGGCGCCGGTTTTTCTGGCCTGGCCTGTACCGATCTGTTCGACGCTACGTTGCTGCGTGTGACCTTTGTCAGCGACGTAAACGGCCCTCAGGGTTGCCTGCAGGCCTTCTGCATCCAATTCACATACGCCAGGAGCCATTCTACCGCGTCGGTCTCGACCTCCTCGGCCCATTTCCTTCGTCTGCTTCAGGGAACAAGTGGATCGCAGTTGCGACCGACTACGCTACGCGTTTTGCCATCACGCGAGCTTTGCCGACTAGTTGCGCCACTGACGTCGCCGATTTCCTCCTTCATGACGTCATCCTTCGTCATGGTGCTCCTCGGCAACTGCTCACAGACCGAGGCCGCTACTTCTTGTCGAAAGTTGTCGATGACCTCCTTCGTTCCTGTTCTGTGGAGCACAAGCTCACTACTGCGTACCACCCGCAGACCAACGGGCTCACCGAAAGGCTGAACCGCACCTTAACCGATATGCTGTCGATGTACGTCTCTGACGATCATCGGGACTGGGACAGCGCTTTGCAATACGTCACGTTCGCGTACAACTCCTCCCGTCACGACACCGCCGGTTTTTCGCCGTTTTACCTCCTGTATGGCCACCACCCTGCATTGCCTTTTGACACGCTCCTACCTGCTGTTCTACAACATACCACGGAGTATGCCCGCGATGCTGCCGCGCGAGCCCATCTGGCACGTCAGATAGCTCATGAGCGACTATCCGACTCACAATTATGCCAAAAGGACCGTTACGACCGCAGCCACCGGCACCTCTGCTTTTCTCCGGGATCTCTTGTGCTTCTCTGGACTCCTTCTCGTCGCGTCGGTCTCTCCGAAAAGCTTTTATCGCGTTACACCGGACCTTACAAGGTTTTGCGGCAACTTAGTGACGTGAACTATGAAATCACCCCACTGAACAGTTCTTCACCATCTACCCTGCCATCTCGTGACGTCGTGCACGTATCCCGACTGAAGCCGTACTTTTCCGTCGCCTCCTCGTGCGCCGAGACGGCGCTCAGCCCGCCGGGGCGGTTAGATGTTACGGGCCGCCTCCTTGCATTAAGGAAGAAGACGACGATCGCCGAAAAACGCTGCGCGTGTTCAGCCATCTTGGCCATCTCTGCCAACAATCCCTGTACATAAATACTATCCCTGTTTTTGCCTATTTTACGCCCCGTCACAATATATATATATATATATATATATATATATATATATATTGTGAGCGCTATTTGTGCATATCATCGTCTTCATTTGTACCTACGACTCATCGTCATCTTTTGGCTCGTGTTGTACTTCGCCTCTGTCTCGGGCAGCTGCTCTGAAATAAAAGCATCGCATCGGTCGACGTCTCACAAGTGGTGGAGTGTGCTTTGATTCCCACGTCCTCTTGCTATCCCGATTCCCCTGGAGCTCAGGTCCGGTCGTCGTTTGCTCTCGCCAAACACGGTTATAGCAGAAAACAACACATCCACCAGTGCTACTACCACCTCTGCTCAGCCAGCTGGGCCTACCTGGACCGTGAACACCAAACACCGAGACCCTCCCGTATTTGCCTGCCTCCGCGGCGACGATGTGGAAGATTGGCTCGAGCATTACAACAGAGCAAGCGACGTCAACCATTGGGAAGACACGCACAAACTACGGTATGCCACTTTTTACCTCACCGAAGTTGCCTAGACGCACGTGTTTCTTCAGCCACTTAAGTGACTTTTTGGACTGGTCAACATTCACCCAGCAATTTCGCCAGATATTCAGCATGTCCTCTGGACGCTCCGAAGTCGCGAAACAGAAGCTGGTAACGCGCATACAAGAACCGGACGAGTCATACATCCTGCCTTGAGGATGTCCTCGCTCTCTGTCATCGTGCAGAGTGACATGGCTGAAACTGACTGCGTCCGCCACATACTGAAGGGCACCAACGCAGTCGCCTTGAATGCTCTCGTAATTGAGAGCCCAAACAGCGTTCATATTATCACAGCATGCCAACGTCTTGACACGCTCCAATCCATTCACCGTACCACGCGCCTCTTGCGACACTCGTCTAAACGTTGACGCTGAGTTGCGAGCGCTAATACGTACTCTCATCAGGAAGGAGCTTAAAGGACACCTTCCTGGACCTGCGACGCTTGCGACCGTTCGCCCCGCTCCTTCTGGACTGCGTGACATCATCAAGGACGAACTAGCGTCGATGCCAATTCCGAACTTGACAAGTCCACTGGACAATTTCGTACGTCAAGTTATGCGAAAATTGCGTCCTGGCCTACCTCAACCGTTCAGTCTTCACCTGCAGACGCTTACTGCGACCACGTGGCTTCGCTGGCAGCGAATACTCCGGCACAACAGTACTACTCTCCGCGGCGCTCGTCGCGCCCTGTTTGCTTCTACTGCTGTATTCGCGGCCATATTTCTCGCTACTGCCGCCGGCGTCAGCAAGATGAAAGGCGATGCTACGCTACCTTTGAGCGAGACCGGGCACCTAGGTTTGATTCCTACCTTCCCGGACCGTACACAACCTGTTCTGGTCGCTTCCCTCACCTTCCCAGGACATGCATCGAGCTTCCCGCTCGCCCCGGCGTCGCTCTCCTTCACCTTACCGCAGTTCCTCATCGCCCTTGCGTGCTGCTTCCCAAGTTGTGGACAGCCGTGCGGAAAACTAGTGGCTGCAGTTTTTGGAGGAGAAATCGGCAGTGCTCCTGCTCGCACTGCCAATTTACTTTCGGTTTGTGTGGAAGGTGTTTCTGTCGACGCCCTTGCAGATACTGGAGCCGCTATTTCTGTTATTCATCGCGAACTGTGCAAACGCCGTATGTTGGTCCGGTTCTATGTGGTGTGAATGACGCGCCCATTTATCCTACCGGACAGTGCACATCTAGCGTCGTGATAGACGGTATTCGTCATCATATACAATTTGCTGTGCTTACGACGTGCGCTCATCAGGCGATACTAGGATGGGACTTCCTGCCCGCTGCTTCTGCACTAATTTCGTGCGGTGACCCAAGGATTCACATCAGCGACACTGAGACTTATTCTGTTTTCGATTTCCCATGTTCCAACCTCATTGCAGCAGCGGATTTTATTATCCCAAGAGACGAATAACGTAATCTCACCGTCGAGTCAAGAGACATTGTCGATGCAGACGCATTTGTTACACCTTCTCAGCGCCGCATTTCTCGAGGACTCGCCATCGCCTCTTGCTTGGTCCGGTTCTCGCGCGGTTATGCCAGCCGCACCGCCTTTAACACAATTCGTGAGCTATTACTGCTGCCAGAAGGATCTACTGTCGCCAACCTCGCCGACGTTGTGCCGGGATGTGTCGTCACTCTTGCACCTGCCACGTCTTTCACGCATTGTACACCCGTAGGAGGCCACTCTGATGCTATTAAGTCCACCTTGAGTGCAGATCTCAATTGGAACCAGACCAATGCCCTCCTCACCATTTTATTGAAGCATGAAGCTATTTTTGACCTTTCTTCGCGACACTTGAGTCAGACCACGGTAGCTAGTAATAGAATCGAAACAGACGGCTCCCGCATCATTCGCCGTCGCCGATACCGTGTGTCGTCTTCGGAAAGAAAAGTTATCGAAGGACAAGTGAGTGAAATGCTCACACGCAACATTATAAGGCCTTCAGCAAGCCCTTGGTATTCTCCTGTTGTACTTGTTAAAAAAAGGATGGTTCCGTGCGCTTTTGCATCGATTATAGAGCGCTAAATAAAATTACCCGTAAGGATGTTTATCCAATGCCTCGTACCGACGACGCTTTGGATACCTTACTAGGTGCCGAGTATTTTTCGAGCCTCGACTTGCGCTCCAGATATTGGCAGATTCCGATGCATGAGCCTGATAACGAACCGACTGCGTTTGCTACACCTGATGGACTTCTCGAGTTTAACGTGATGTCTTTTGGACTGTGCATTGAGCCGACTGCCTTTGAACGTATGATAGATACAATACTCCGTGGATTAAAATGGACGAGCTGCCTTTGTTACTTGCACGACATTGTCATCTTTTTGTCGAGTTTCTCCCAGCACCTACAACGTCTAGACGTTGTTCTCGCGTGTCTAGCAAAGGTTGCTCTCCAACTGAGTACTATAGAATAAACGTGGGCAGCTTGCACTAGTCGTGCAAGACTGGAGTAAACAGCGGAGCTGGTGATCGAACTAGCTTCTTCCATGTTTTGCTAGGTTTGGCTAAGTTTTGATAGGATATGCTAAGTGCTGCTAGGCACGGTATTCCGAATCGGCTCGCCGCCGACATGCTGATTCTCGCTTGGCCGCGCAACGCTTCAAGATGAGCGGCTTCTTCTTCGGGTGTCCGGATCTTCTTTGGTCGTTCCATGTCAAGGCTAGATGTACTCGCCACAGAGTCAACAGAGTGTTTTAGTTGAGCGTCTTTACGGTCCGCTCCGCTCCGAGTTGCCCCGCTAAGCCACAGCGGAGCGGCGGGCGACTTTCACGTTTTAGTTGTGCGTTTAGCGTAGCGGAGCGGACCTTTCTAAAGCCCCTTGATCTTGAAAGTAGCGACACTCTCCTCCGCGCGCGCGCTTTCCTCCTCAATTCTCCTCGCCCGCCGGCTGCGCGCGCTGCGCACGGCACGCTATTGCGCCTGGACTCCCGCGGACGGGCCGCAGAATTTGATGGAGGCGCATTATTTTGGGCCAGTTGCGCGCCCCAGTGGCATAAAATATTTTGAAAAATGGTGATAACAGCATGGAGAATGCTGAAGGCAATGTTTATGATGAGGTTGGTTTCATCTTAAAGCCGTATGAATGGCACACACTGATGTAAAAGGAGCTTTGAGGTGAGTTCTATACTCCAGTTATTTTTTCTGCCACATGATACGCTGCTTTACTTTTTGCATCTGATCTAGTATTGCTTGTGGCAGATCGCTCTATGTTTGGCAGTTTTTTCTTGTATGTGCACGCATGTGCACCGCAGGTATTATATTCAGTGTGCCTTCTTATAACGAATTACTGGCGAGAGCATCGTCCGTCCATGTGTTTGTCTCAATGTCAAAGTAGCTTTTGCGCTGTAGTTTCTGCATTGAATAGGACGGTTGCACAATTTCAGTGCGATGAAGCGGTGCCGGCAACCACTCATCACCCGGGTGTCCGGATCTTCTGCGCGGAACAGAAGCTGAGGAAAGGTATTTACAGATTATTCTTTAGGCGTCGGTGTCAATGAAGCTTAAAAAATACTCGGTATACCTATGGGAGAAGGCATTCTATATATTTAGGCAAAAGATACGCCTCTGGAAAAGGTATTTTGATAGTTCACACCAACATACCATTAAATTATGTAGTAGGATAGTTAAAATTGTGATTTTGATTAGCGGGGGGCCCTATTGCCGACGTATTGTAGATTGCGGGCAAGCTTGCGGTGGCGACAGGCTCTGCATAAATAATCATAGTGTCGTTGGCTGCGTCGTTAAGCGACCCAGATCATTATTGCTGAAATTATTAGAGGCGGGACAAGGAGCAAACAGCAGCAATCACTTACTACTGTCAGTTCAAGGTTCATGCCGCATTCGAGGGGGTTTCCTGTGCTTCACGACAGGTCGGTGGGAGAAAATTGTTGGAACTGCGTTGGGCTTCAGCTTTCTTTTTTTACAAGTTCTTGTAATATGCGCGGCTCAAATTGGTCTTCAGTGAAATGTAGCTAGAACATTTATCGAAGAGTTAATCACTCAGGCAGGATGAATAAAACGCTTTTTATACAAGTACAAGTACCTAATACACTGCAGTGGTAACCATTATTGCCTACATAATATTTCCTGCATTGCTACATCATAACCATAATCATTATTTATTGCTCAACATCGTAATCAAAGCGCGTTGATACAATGACATCGGCTTGAGTTACATGGATGGAAAAGGTTTACCCACAGAACAAAACCGAGGAAAGGTGATTTAACGCATTCGCTATTAAAGCAAAGATTCCCAGCCTCCGCCTAGAAGTCGATATCAACAGCAAGGGTGCGCGATCATGTGAACACCTCCTGCACATTGCCTGTATCCGTGAGACAACCACATAATAATCGTCACCCACTCACGCATGCATGGCAGTCCAGTTCAAAGCAAATTCAAGAACTGAAAAAGATCACCAGGTGTCCTTAGCTATCGCCTAAGATACTCGAATGCGAGTCTTGTAAAATCTACTGTAATTAACCTCAATCCACACTAATCCACCTTCACGCACCCTATTCGACCTTAACCCACTCTAACCCTCCTTAATTCACCTTGATAGAAATTAATCCACCTCAATGTACCCTAATCGTCCTTAATCCACATTATTCTACCTTAAACCACCCTGATCCTCCTTAATACACTTTAATCGACCTTAATCCATCTTAATCTTCCTTCATGCACGTTAATCGACGTTAATCTACCCTAATTCTCCTTATTATACCTTGACCCACCCTAATCCAGCTTAATCCTCCTTAATCGACCCTAGCCCTCCTTATTTAACCTTAATCCCCCTTAATCAACTTTAAACACCCTAATACAATCGTTATTCAGTCATTAATTTACTTTGCTGATCATTAATAATTTATTACACACGGCTGGACATGATTTGACTCGCTTCTGGCCTTCATTAGGTCACGTTACTTTCTGTACCTCAAACGCTCACCTTGAAACATATCCAACTAAGGGTCTCGCCTTAAAATGTGGACTAGCTGGCGCTCATCACCTGCAATACCACGGGTATACTTGCCACTATTTTTGGGGGGCCCTGCATTCATTGTATTTGTGACTGACACACACATCGAAGTAAGCTGTAAATAGCTCCTCTACAAGCTGCTATTTCGATTTTCAGTAAAACAGGCAACGAATCCTAAAAATCACGAGAAGTGCGATCGAGAGGCTTTATCTTCGGATATATTTGTTCAGTGGAAAGCAGAATCTATAGTGCTGCATTTCCGATTGAATAAGAGTTGACGACGTGCGAGGTGATGGAGTCCCAGCAGAATATTCAGCATTCTGAGGAAAACCCCATCTTTATGCAACGTACAAATTGCCGCAGCAAAAACGCAAATCAGCAGGCCGGAAGAATTGAAAAAATGCAGCAATAGGGGATGCTTTGATACGAGCAATAAGAAAGGCGCCTTACCTCGCAAACAACACTGTTCCTTGTCGGGACAAAGTTCTTCCGGCCAATGTTGTGCAGCCACTGCTTCTTGCGCAAGCCATCACGCTTTCCTTGCGGTATCGTAAAAACTGCATAGCCATCATCACGCTTCTTGCTGCAGTTATATGCGCAGCAGGATGGCATAGCGCCAGCAGACAGTGCTCGAAACAGCGTGCAATGTTAGCGCGCGACGTTCTCTATACGCCGAGCCAGCCGAGCTGAGGCGCAAAATGGCGCGAGCGAAAAAGCAAAACACAAGCAAAACGCAAGCTCCGCTCGTTTCCAAGCGCAACGGCAGGGAGACCAATCATCGTGCAGGAAAACGCGCCCAAGGCCGTCTGTCGCGGAGGGTAAAGCCCCTATATTTATAAAAGTAGCGCCATCCACTTCCCTCCTCCTCCGTTCCATTATCGCGCTCGGCGCGACCAGCGCGATCGAGGCGCGATATCGACAGTGGCGCCGCCTGCGTCGGGCCTGCCGTGGCAGACGACAGCTAACGCGCTACCAGAGGAAATCCGAGGAAAACTTCGATCGCGCCCTGCGGAGACGTTTTTGAGGCGCGATTTTGCTTCGTCAGTCAGTAACTGGTCTTAATAATGCCGTTTTGGAAGTAGCAACGCGACGATGCGAGACGGCGCAAATATCAAGTGTGCAGCAAGCGTTTGCGCACGCCGGATGGTAAACAAAAAAAGCCTTTTGCCCTCGCCTTGTCGGTTGCGGCAACTTAAGGCGCAGCAGCATGCCATCACAACGAAGTTCTTGTCCCTAACACGTTTGATCCGTTTGTGCGTACAGCACTTTCGTCGCACAGGCCCGAGAATGGCAGTCGGAGCGCGCTGGAAAGAAAAAAAAAATATACAAAAGCGCGACGCGAACTTCCACGTGACACGGATTGGCCAATGGGGAAGCGGAGGAGGCTGGGGCGACAGGAGGCGGCTAAGAGAGGGCGAGGAGGAAGCGCCGGGGTGAGCGCGGTGGCGGCAAGATCTAAGAATGGCGCTACTTTTATAAATAAAGGGGCTTTAGCGGAGGGGACTCGCGAGGGGCGAGGAGGTCGCGCGCCGGCGGCAAAGTACAAAGAGTGGCGGTACTTTCCCACATCAAGGGACTTTAGACCTTTCGTAGTTGCAGCGCCCTCTGGCCAAAGTCAGCGTAGTGAAACAAAATAAAAAGCCGTTTTGTCACTTTTACAAAGTAAGACGAGTATATATAACTTATTTGTTCATGAAATATCTAGACGGGTGCTTGTAATGCGTTACCGGTCCATTTTATCGCGTGGGAAGTGAAGCGTCGACTTGGTGAACGCCACATGATAGCCAGCGAGTTTGCATTTCGAATCCAATCCAATCCTCTCTGACGCCAGTGCACTGGCCACGTTTTTGGTAGCTGTGCTGTTCACTTTATTTTCTTAAAGAAACAGTTGGAGGTGTATTATATAAGTTATTCGTGCTCGCACGACTAGTGCATCGATGCAAGTTGCTTCGATACTCGCGCGAGAGAGGGCGCGTGCATCGACCACACTCGCTAGCGGAAGACGGCAGCAACGCTCCGCGCTCCGCTTAGACAGCTTGTAAGCGGACCGTGTTTCTCGCTCCGCTAGCCCGCTTGCGGCTAAGCGGAGGACGCATGCGCATTCGTGCTTCCGCTCCGCTCAGCAGCTAAGCGGAGCGTAAAAACGCTAAACTAAAACTGTCTAACGAGAGTTGTGCCGCCGTCGCGGCGGCTCCGACTTTTATCTCCCCTGTGACGTCACGGCCAAGCTGCGCCTCCACAATTGCCGGGGCGTGGCTGGTCGAAACCTGCCGAGCCGCCGCCAGAGGCGCCTGCTGCAGTCACTCACACCGCGCGCGTTCGGCGCTAACGCGAGGAAACGGGGAAATGCGGACGGCGTCGGCAGCCGCTCTGCGCGTTTGCCTCGTTGGTGCTGCTACAATTTCTTTCTCTCTCTCCCTCTCGCTCTCATTTTCTCTTTCGCTCTCCCGACCATTGTGTGCGCCGCGCGCATGCTCTCCTTCCACCTCCTTAACCCTTTCAGCCCTGATTTTTTTTACCATCCCGAATTTTTTTTATCGTTAAAAAAAGATAGAAAATTCTGCTACACCTCGAGCAAGAAAAATTACTAGGCAGTATAATGGCAGCATCTATAACAAGTGACATGCAGTGAACAAAGACAAAAAAAAAACGGCAGATCTCACGCCCTGTGAAAATCGATGTTGTGCGAAGCAGTGTGCGGTGAGCCTACCAAGTTAACGAAACGACCATTAGAGCACAAAGACGTAGGCGCAGTGGCGCAACGACGGGGGGGGGGGGGGGGGGGGTTCGGGGGTTGTAACCCCCCCCCCCCCTTTTTGTTTAACCCCTTTTCTTTACTTGAGCATTTGAGACCTGCAACTGAGATGCAAGACGCGCAATCGTCTGCACACTTGCAAAATGCGCATTTTTTGACAATTTCCCGTGAGGAAATTGAAATTAGTGCTGTTTAGATGGTATTGGCAAACTGTCAACCCCCACCCTGGCACAGATCCTGGGTGCGCTACTGCATAGGCGGTTGTTTCCTGACCTACATGACACGCATGTCATGACATTCATGTCATCAGACCTCAGACGTCCCTTTGGCTATGCCTAAGAGACCTTAAGGTGAAAGAAAGCCTTAGTTATGGTCATGACTATGACTTCCACCATCAGCCTTTAGCCCTTTCCTTCACTTAGTACCACATCCGAACCCATTTCATTGGTTTTTGAGTGTTAATCTTTTTTATGAGTCATTGTCATTTTTGTTGAGTCAAGGTAATTACTAGAAGCCGGATCTTTAGGCATTGAAAACGCGCGTTTTAGGCGCCAAAAATAGGAAGGCAAAGCAACGTTTTAGGCCTCCAACGTCGTAAATATAGGCACAATAAATTTTTACATAAATGCAAACAATTTTACACGAAGACGTGCGCGACCTGTATCCACGACAAGAAAACAATAAAGGTTAATGTTTATGATGGTACAAAGGCGCCAACAGTTGAACATAGCCTTGCAATTGTCCCATAAAACTGCTGGACTAATGACGATCATTTGGCGTAATTCAACAAGCACACTGTTCATATTCATGTTCAATGGCCACTGTACTTGAGCGTTGCATAAAGTGAAACAAGCATGAAAAATAATACTTGAAAGCTGGGAATACTGATTAAAAAAAGTGCTACTTTATGTTTGCCTGGCGCGATTAAATTAAGACACAACAAAAGCAGACAAATAATAAATGCAAGAGAGACTACAATTTATTAAGAAATTAACATGTTCTTACATAAGGACTGTTAGGTACAACTTCGGCAATTTTCTCATATACAATGATATTATCGGAATTGTGCAGGCAAAACCCCCGACACTGCCAAATAAACTTCCGCTCATTTGAAGTGCACGTGTTTGAAGAAATCTGTTTGGAGAGCACGCGGAACGTAGTCTAAGAATCACTGTGAAGATTGTGGAATTAACAATAGCGAACTGCCACCCTCTCCAGATTTTTGGATTCAAAATTGTTCCTCTTGTCACTGAGAATGATCTTGTACTCTGAGAAGGAACGCTCGACGGCAGTGAAGACCTTAAAAAGTAAATTACAAACACAACAAAAGCCGCGTGCATATCACATTTTTCTTTTGCTCTTTACTCTCCTTTCGCCTGACGGCTTTCCGCGGTTTCGCATTCGCCAACTGCAGCGCGTCCCATTTCACTGCTGCTAGCGGTTGTATTCCGAACGTTGGTTGAACTAGATGACTAGGTTGAACTCCATAGAGTTCCGAACAGTCAATGTTGCGCGGTAACATGAATAACGGTCTCTAACTGCACTTGAAAGCCAAACTTGACGCTAAATAGTGTTAATATGGGCGCCGATATTGAAAATAGGCATTTATAGGCATTTAGGCACAAACGCCAAAATAGGCATTTATAGCCACTATAAAAACACTATAAAAGCCCTTCTTAACCTCTAATTCATGCTCATATATCAAAGTGGGGCGATAGGAGCGCAAGGAACAAAAAAGGCATTTGCCTAAACAATACCAGGAATTAGGGAAATTTCGTACAGTTTCCTTTTTTCGCCACCACGTGGCGTATCGACCTTAAAGAATTCGAAATTCCCGCTATGACGTATGCTATGACGCACAACTAAAGAAAGCGCAATAAAAAGAAACACACCCTGAAGCTGTGGCTTCACCTCGGTGCTTGGAAACGAGCGCGCTTGTGTATCAGCGTTATCTCGAAGACGGCCAGCTACTTGCTCTACTGACAATGAATCGACGGTTTTGCTAGACACTTCGCCAGAAAGCTCGTCCGCATTCTGGAGAGATGTCTGATCGAGATAACGGCTCCCGCGAAGCTTCCGATGAATATATATATTTTTCCTTGAGCAGACTTTTTATTTGTACACCACTGTGGCCACGGTCTTGCGTATACGTCAGGGTTCTGTTTCATGGGTTTCCTATAAAACTGGCGTGATCCATTGTTTAAGAGGAAGCTTTAGCTCGGGCCTATCTTCGATGCCGGATTATCAAATACATGTAAAATGCAGGAATGCTTTCATGAGAAAACCGCTGAACCGATTTGAATGAAATGTGTTGCATTTAAGAGGGAAAGTTAAATTGCAGAGACTGCAGCAAATAGAATTTTCGTTTAAATAGTGTAATGTTTTCAAAGAATTGCAGGATGTTCGTAAATTTCAAAAAAATAGAAGCATGAAGTTTACAAATCCGAAACTCAGCCATTAAAAACAAATATGGCATTTCTATAAACTGCACCCGTTGGAGCATCAAAAGCGAACAATTTTTTTGCTTTAACTTAAAACTTACGTGAATTTGTTATAATGTTTGGAAGGGTTTTGCAAATGCAACATTCACAACATAGTGGTATATTTCAGGATGGTGTATGATATATGATTGCTATCCGCTTTCGATGTATTATTAGGTGCAGTTTACAGAATTCCGATATCATTTTTAGCTGCTGAGCTACATAGCTCTATACGCCAAGTTTTCTTTTTAGAAATTTAGCAATTCTTTAAAATTTGACGTAAGAAAGGTAGACCCGCCTATAATAAAATATCCCTTTCGGCAATCACTACACTTCAACTTTTTTTTTCTAAATTCAACATAACTCATCAAATTTGGTGCATTGGTTGCTCTGAGAAACTATTTCCGATTTCCCATGTATTTCGATAGGAGCCCCCAAGCTCAATGTTCCCCCTAAGTTCGAGCTTGAATAATATACTTGTTGGCAAGATACGTTTGTAAACGTGTGATCGTGGCCTAATGAGCTAGAGCACTGGCGTACTGAGCTCAACGGCAGAGGATATGTTTGCAAAGCGTCTTGGGAAGGAATAGGAGAAAAGAAAGGGAGCAGGCTGGTATGTTATTCAGAAGCCTGTCTGGTTGGCTAAAAATTGCTAAATGCGTTGGTCGTCATACCACCTTCCGTTCCATCAGCATAATTTCTATTTCATTCCGCTAGTATTGTGCTATTATTGTCAATCAATCGAGATTAGAACACCGGTGTCATGGCATTGTATTCCATCGCAATTCTTTATCGCCGTCACTTCAGAATCCTCTCATCGTCGTCATGCCGTCGTCCTTATATGCCTTCGTCGTTCTATCGACATCATTCCTACCTCGTAATTCCATCGTCGTCACTGAATGCGCTGTCGGCCTGCGGTCCTTGTTCTACCATCGTGAGGTAACATTGGCGAGCGATGGTCATAACAAATCGGGTCAATCAGGGAGACAGTGTATGGCCGCATATAGCCGAATCACTTGAAAATGAGGAGAAACACTATGGATTCTAAACAAAGATGTCTTAGCTAACACGGTGTGTCGCTTCTTGTTCGCTGGATTGTGTAAATGCTAATCGCATTAAGTTCGATAATCGTCTTAACATGGGTTCTGCAGGAATTCTTTCGTCTTCGCGACACTAATGAACTCTTGTCCACATTGTTCCCAGCCTATTAACACCTCGAATTCCTAGAGGTGATCATGCTCAGGCATGTGACGGACGACCCGAAGTTTGATGGAGGTAGCGGTATGATTTCGACAGCGGCGCCGCCTATCGACCAGGAGAAACACATTTGGGTGGGTGGGAATAGCGGCGAAAGGCACACTTCATGAGTTGCTAGACATCACAGATTTGAATCAACCTGACAAAGAGTTAGAAATATATATGCATTGCAGTCGCGCTAAAGAAATTGAAAACTATTGGATTGGTGCGAGACTCGCTGCAAAAACATTCATTAGACTGTCTCAGGTATCCGACCTATCCTTAACGGGAATCAATGAGATGAGTTTCGATAGAGCTCGTTACATTTTAGGGGCGAAGCTCCTTATAGCGGCACCCGTTCCGTCCCCGTCGTAGTAGTAGTAGTAGTGTGTAACCAGTCTGAGAAAAATGAGAAAAAAATTCCGAAGTTGTGTCCGTAGCGCGGAATCGAACCAGGGACCCCTCGCTTCCGAGCGCGCGGCGTTAGCCCACTACGCCACGAAGCGGACATGGACAAACGCACCACGATGGCTATAAATACCCAACATTAACGAAAGGCCGCGTTTCTAGCGCGTTTCTAACGCGTTTGTGCTAGCGCGTTACGGCCCGTGTAAGAAGCTGGTGTAAGACGCTGTGGCCTCTCCACCTTACCTTCAACGCGTTTCGAACGCGCTGCCCAAAGCGGTGGCAAGTCAAGTTCAAGTCGAGGAGCGTTTATGAATACGGGGGGTATACTCTCTCAGCAGTCATGTGATGGCGTCGGCAAACGCGGTGCGCGTTCCGGCATGTGTAAATGGCTGCGTAAGACGCTGTGGCCGCTCCCCCTTACTAGAGAGTACTGCACGTTTCTAACGCGTTTGTGCTAGCGTCCCCTTAAGCGGGAGATCCGATGATTCCCTCCGGAGCTTCGCCCACTCATCATCATTCACCCCGTGGATATGCTGTGATTTTTTTTTCAAGAGCGGAAGACGTGCCTAGAGGCAGAGTCGACGGCAGTATTTTGTTGCTGCACAAAAATATCTAGATTTTCGGCATGATCATTTTAGCGGAAAAACAAAAATTCAATAAGTTTTCAAGAAGTACTTAGAGTACATTGATAAAATTGTAGCAAACAAATTCTGAAAAGTTAATTTGCAACTTTTTTGTGTCCTAAGGCACAGGGCAACTTACTACTGGTTTCCATTAATTTTCTTCGTTATATTTTCAAGCGAGTTGAATATTCTGCCGTAGGTTATATCACAATTAGCCCAACTAATTAAACTGAGACTTTCAAGTGTATATTGTTCTTGGACAAATGCTTTAAGACTACGCGGATGCTGCAAAATTTCTCAACATTGGGGAGGGGAATATGAAAAACAAAATAGAAATGCAAAGCACTTTATTGCCGCGTAAATTTTTTTAATGCTATTTCCACTCGTTAAGTGGCGCGACCCTCGTGTTCGAAGCCTTGTATATGTTTTTGTAGCACTAGGTGCGTTGTCTGCGAATTTACGTGAATAAGCAAGCAGACCATACTTTAATCTGGCGGAGAAAAAAAACAAGGAAAGCCTACGTTGTAGATGCACTGTACTGAAACACAATTAGACAGAGTCTAAATTTGCATATATTTCTAAACAAGGGTGCCTAAATTGTCGATTGAAAAATTGACATCATTATAATGAAGCCGAATAAAGCAATAAAGATGGCATGCTCCGCGTGAAATTATGATGAGCGTTAGCCTTGTGGGTCAACAATTTCTGTTTAATGAAAAAAAAAGCTTCTAGTGGCCGTGTATTATCGTATTTCTGAAAACCAGTAACCAGCGTATCTAAATTTACATTCGTGCCAAAATTAGTGGCTCGAGTTCTATCACTGTAGGTACATCCGAATGACTATATGAGATTAAAAAGTGAGATTAAATAGCGGGCGGTGGCGTGTATGGTAGTGTTCACCTATGCCTTCGCTATAGTATGTTGCCGCACACTTTAAAGCACGAGCATGGTGATCAACCGATGTGCTTTTCTACAACTTCATCCCTAAATGTAAGCCGGGGTTCTCCCACTCCCGGTGGTTGTTGCCAGCCTGATCCCTCCCTATTTTCCTAACTGTCCATTGCATGGTTTGTTTTCATACCAAATATTCACATAATAATCTGTGGGTGTTCGGCTAGTAATGAAATGTTTATTTCTCTCACAGTTAAATTATCAAGTAACCATAAAGAAGGGATGCAGGGCAAAAACTTGCTATGATGCAGCTTGAAGACCGCCCGGCGGCCGTTGATCACATGACAGTATCTTCACAATAATCGAGAACGCGAGCTAGCTTCCTAAAGGCAAAAGGGCTAATGGGTGGAACAGAACCGAGCCGGCCAAAGAATGGTACTTTCGGGCTCGGGCCAGGCCCGGACCTGAAAAACCGGCCCGTGCAGTGCTCTACTTCAGATAGTCTGATCAGCAGATTCCCATACTGTCATGTAGTAGTGACGCTGAAGTAAACAGTCGTAAAACTGTGTATGACGAAACTGATTCTTTATTGGGCGAACATGTGCCCACAAAAGCAAGCTACACTCAAAGCACAACGAAAGCGGTGAACACAGTCGGCGATCGTCGAAATCTGATCAGCGGCGAAACGCGTCGGCTTTTATACATGAGTCATCGAAGGCCCCAGAATAACCCCTGGTACCCGCATCTCTTCCAGAAAGATCTAGATAATTCGCGTCTCTCATACAATCAGATTACATGAGCGTCGGTGACAAAAGACAATGGATAGAAGCATCGATAACGTTCGAGAAACTTCCCATACATGCAGGCGCGTCCTGTGCCTAGCGATAACGTTTAACATTTTTAGCCGGTGAAAAGCGGTCACCGGTGAAAGATAAACATATATACGTGTCAATACCCTCCCCTTAAAAAGCATCGTCCCGATGATACAAACAAGAAAGCGAAAACAAAACCACGCGTACACAGAGAGAGAAAAAAAGTCTCAGTTTCGCCCGAAAGGCGAAGCATCAATTGCGATAGCAAATTAGTAGAGAGCTATTCGGAGTAGGGATAGTAGTTTTATCGGCTGCATAAACTTGGACACATCCGCTTACTAACTGAATTAACAAGCGTGGTGTCAGCGCGCACAAGCAAACATGAATAGATCACACTGAATGACCGCATACAACGACTGTCAAAACGTTGGCAGCAATCGCAGCCGCCGCAGCGGGCAAGGTTCGTGGGGTCTATCGCTTGAAAGGAAACTGAGCGGCGGATGCACAGCGCATACAAAGGTCAGAGCCGTGTGGAGATAGGAGACCGTGCGGGCGACGGCCACAGCCGGGCAAAGTACGAACGGAGTTGTTGGCAGAGTAGAAGCTGGGCCCCCCTCCCCTCCCTCCCCGCGCTGCCTGACCACTTTGTTGCTTTCGCGTGGGAGATAGAGTGGCAAGTTCCCCTTACGCCCGATTGCAAGATACGCCTTTGGTGCCGGAGCACAGCGTCGCCCCGCCTCCCTCCCTCCCATACCCCCACGGCCTTTCGCGCGACGGTCGCGTTTGCTTTCGGCCGTGCGTTCGCTCTCCGTGATAGCGCGCGCGTCCCCCCCCCCCTCGCGCTTTCGCTCGGGCATACGGCGCGCGGCGACGATTTTATCGCCCTTGGAATCTATACGGAACCTCACGGCGACGGCGACGCCGACGGCAGAAATCCGGTTTAAGTGTCCATATAATTGCTATCGCAATAAAAACAACAACAAACAATAACAAAGTAACAAAGTACCGAAGTTCGTCAGCGGGCGTAGAAAGGGCTAAGACGCACCACGTGGATGACTTCACGCGTAGAGTTTCTCACTATATTACCTAGAGGGAAAACTGGCGCTGCTGTGCTGTGGTATCCATGGGAATGCCGGTATATTGTGACTTCGGATTGGCATCGTTCTTGGAGAGCCAGAACGCCTTGAAGACGCGCCTGGCTAGTACCGTTCCGTCTGTCACAATGATTCATTTCCTGCTAAAACAGCACGTAAAAAACTGCTTTAGCTTCATTATTACACAAAAACATGTTTTGTTTAATTTTGAGGACATACTATTCAATGCAGAATTCTATGGAACGTAATAAGTATCAGCTGGCCGCTAAAGTTGGAGGGCAGACGATAAGATTCTCGCTCGATTTGGAACAACTTGTCGTCTGTTCTTGCTTTTCTTCGCTTGATGCTGCATTGCAGGTGAGTAAACTTTATTGAGAGATGTAATATGGGTGAATGAAAGCCTTTTATGTAGATTTTATTTTAAGAATGCGTTATTTGTGTAGCCATATAGACACGTTTTACACGGAGCCTCGTACAACACCAGCCAACACAAGCCTCGCAGACACATATCCCGTCATTCCCATGAGGACACGGCGCCCTTTAAGAAAATCGCATAGACGGTGGCGCCAGTTTACCCTCTAGGTGTTATAGTGAGAAACTTTATGACTTCACGTCGTGCCCGGCGCCGCTGTGATTACGAAATGCCGTCTGGCACGACCACATAGTCCAGTGTGCCAATACGTCGGATGATCTTATATGGTCCGAAATAGCGACGTAACAGTTTCTCGCTAAGTCGTCGTCGGCGTATCGGAGTCCAGACCTAAACACGGTCGCCGGGCTGGTACTCGACGTAGCGTCGTCGAAGATTGTAGTGTCGGCTGTCGGTCCTCTGCTGGTTCTTGATGCGCAGGCGGGCGAGCTGTCGGCCTTCTTCGGCACGCTGCAAATAGCTGGCAACGTCGAGATTTTCTTCGTCGGTGACGTCCGGTAGCATGGCATCAAGCGTCGTTGCCGGGTTCCTTCCGTAGACCAGGTTGAACGGCGCCACGTGCGTCGTTTCTCGCACGGCCGTGTTGTATGCGAAGGTCACATGCGGAAGGATGGCATCCCACGTCTTGTGTTCGACGTCGACGTACATTGCCAACATGTCGCCGATGGTCTTATTTAGGTGCTAGGTGAGGCCATTCGTCTGCGGGTGGTAGGCGGTGGTTCGGCGATGGCTTGTGTGGCTGTATCGCAGGATGGCTTGAGTTAGTTCTGCCGTAAAGGCTGTACCTCTGTCGTTGACGAGGCCTTCTGCGGCGCCGTGACGCAGGAGGGTGTTCTCAACGAAAAATCGGGCTACCTCGGCGGCACTGCCTTTGGACAAGGCTTTTGTTTCGGCGTAGCGCGTGAGGTAGTCCGTAGCTACGACGATTCATTTATTCCCGGACGTCGACGTCGGGAAAGGCCCCAGTATGACCATCCCGATCATCTGGAACAGTCGGCGAGGTGGCTCGATCGGCTGTAGAAGTCCGGCTGGCCTTGTCGGCGGTGTTTTGCGTCGCTGAGAGTCTCGGAATGTCCTTACGTAATGGGCGACGTCGGCAGAGAGGCGAGGCCAGTAGTATTTTTCTTGGATCCTCACGAGCGTGCGGGAAAAACTGAGGTGTCTAGCCGTTGGGTCGCTATGGAGAGCTCGCAGAACCTCTGGACGCAATGCTGAGTGTACCACGAGGAGGTAGTTGGCTCGAACAGTCGAGAAGTTCGTCTTTAAGAGAATGTCGTTTTGCAAGAAAAACGACGCCAATCCTCGCCTGAACACCTTGGGCACAAAGACGGCCTTGCCTTCCAGGCAGTCTACAAGGCTCATTAGTTCCGGGTCAGCTGGCTGTTGTTGGGTCCCAAGAAAGTGTCGTCATCCTGGTCGTCCTGTGGCGGCGGTTCGACGGGGGCGCCAGACAAGCAGACAAGGACTGATGGGTCCCGACAAAGTGTCGTCATCCTGGTCGTCCTGTAGCGGCGGTTCAACGGGGGCGCGAGACAAGCAGTCGGCGTCAGAGTGCTTTCGCCCGGACTTGTAAACGACGGTGATGTCGAATGCTTGAAGTGTCAGACTCCATTGTGCGAGGTGACCTGAAGGATCCTTCCAGTTAGCTAGCCAACACAAGGCGTGGTGGTCGCTGACAACTTTGAAGGGCCTGCCATAGAGGTAGGGACGAAACTTTGATGTAGCCCAGATGACGGCGAGGCATTCCTTTTCGGTTGTGGAATAATTTGTTTCCGCCTTCGACAGCGACCGGCTAGCGTAACTTACAACCCTTTCTAGTCCGTCAGTCCTCTGCACAAGCACAGCGCTGAGTCCTACACTGATTGCGTCGGTGTGCACTTCGGTATCGGCTTTTTCGTCGAAATGTGCAAGTATTGGCGGCGATTGCAGGCGTCGCTTCAGTTCTTCAAATGCTTCGACTTGCGGCGTCTCCCACTTGAACTCGACGTCGGCCTTCGTGAGGTACGGCAGTGGCTCAGCGATCCGTGAAAAGTCCTTCACGAAGCGCCTGTAATAGGCGCGCAGTCCAAGAAATCTACGGACTGCCTTCTTGTCGGCGGGCGGAGGAAAGTCAGCGATGGCCGCAGTTTTCTGTGGGTCAGGGCAAACTCCAGACTTGTTGATGACGTGGCCCAAAAACAAGAGCTCCTCGTATGCGAAGCGGCACTTTTCTGGCTTTAACGTGAGTCCGGAGGTCTTGATAATTTGAAGAACTTTTGAAGGCGCCGGAGGTGTTCCACGAAGCTTGAGGCAAACGACGTCGTCCAAATAGACGAGGCAAGTCTGCCACTTCAAGCCTGCCAGTACATTATCCATGACGCGCTGGAAAGTCGCAGGTGCCCAGCAAAGACCAAACGACATGACCTTGAACTCGAACAGTCCGTGTGGTGTTATAAAGGCAGTCTTCTCCCGGTCCCTCTCGTCGACTTCGACTTGCCAGTAGCCGGTGTTGAGGTCCATTGACAAAAAGTACTTTGCGTTGTAGAGTCGATCCAAGGCGTCGTCAATACGTGGGAGAGGGTATACGTCCTTCTTCGTGATTTTATTGAGGCGACGATAATCGACGCAGAAACGTAGCGTTCCATCCTTATTCTTTACTAACACCACGGGGGACGCCCACGGACTCTTGGATGGCTGGATGATGTCGTCGCGTAGCATTTCGTCGACTTGTTGCCTTATGGCCTCGCGTTCGCGCGCCGAAACTCGGTAGGGGCTCTGACCGAGTGGGCGGACATATTCGTTGGTTATGATGCGGTGCTTGGCGACAGAGGTTTGTCGAACTTTTGACGACGACGAGAAGCAGTTCTTGTATTGCAGGAGCAGAGCTTTTAGCTATTCTTTCTTATGATTGAGAAGGTTCTGATTGACGTCCAAAGTTGGTTCAGGTACTACAGTCATCGTTGCAGGTGCACTAGAATCCGTGAAGGCGAAAGCACCGCTGGATTGTACTATTTCGTCGATGTAGGCGACCGTGGTGCCTTTGTTAATGTGCTTGTATTCGTGGCTGAAGCTCGTAAGCATCACTCTTGCTTTGCCTTCATGTAGCTCACCTATGCCTCTAGCGACGCAAATTTCACGGTCGTGCAGTAAGTGATGATCGCCCTCGATGACACCCTCCATGTCTGTAGGCACTTCGGTACCGACGGAAATCATTACGCTGGAGCGAGGCGGAACGGTGACTTGTTCTTCTAGCACATTCAAGGCATGGTAACTGGTGTTTGTATCCGGTGGTGTCGCGTTGTGCGTTGAAAGCGTTATCGACTTGGACCTTAAGTCGATGACTGCACCGTGTTGGTTTAGAAAGTCCATGCCTAGGATAACATCCCTGGAGCCGTGCTGCAGGATTACGAAGCTCGCCGGGTAAGTGCGGTTGTTTACCGTGACTCGCGCTGTGCAGATTCCAGCCGGCGTTATTAGGTGGCCTCCCGCTGTCCGGATATCGAGTCCTTGCCAGGCCGTTTTCACCTTCTTCAACTTGGCGGCGAACTCGCCACTGCAGACGGAATAGTCGGCTTCAGTGTCGACGAGAGCGGTGACGTTATGACCATCGAATAGCACGTCTAGATCGGTAGACCATCGTCTGGCGTTACGGTTAAGTCGTGGCGTCGGATCACGGCTGCGTCGGCTTGCTGCGCTGCTGCTACGTCGCGTTGGTTGGTCTACTTTCGGCGGCGAAGTGTTGTCGTCAAGGCTCTTGCCAGGCGCTATGCTGATACCTCGTCATGATGAATTCGCGAATTTAGTTCGTCGGCGGCGGAGTATCTTCAGCATTGCGTCGTACAGCAACCGCACCTCCATCGGTTGCTGCCTTTAGTTTCCCGGGTAAGGGCTAGGAGATCGGCCCCGGGTTGGGCCGGCATACAGCCCTTACCCGGCCCAACCCGGGGCGAGATGTAGCGGCCTGGTGACGGCGAGCGTGAGGGTCGTCGTGATTGCCACTGGGCTCTGGCGAGGTAGTCGGCGATGTCACGTGACCGCTCGCCAAGCTGTGGACGTGGCGCGCTGACGGCGAACCCTTGCAGGCCCACAAAATCAAGCTACACTCGAAGCACAACGAAAGCGGCGAACACAGACGGCGATCGTCGAAATCTGATCAGCGGCGAAACGCGTCGGCTTTTATACATGAGTCATCGAAGGTCCCAGAATAATCCGTGGTACCCGCGTGTCTTCCAGAAAGTTCTGGATAATTCGCGTTGCTCATACAATCAGATGACATGAGCGTCGGTGACAAGAGACAACGGATAGAAGCATCGATAACGTTCCAGAAACTTCCGATACCTGCAGGCGCGTCCTGTGCCTAGCGATTACGTTTAACATTTGTTAGCCGGTGAAAAGTGGTCACCGGTGAAAGATAAACATGTATACGTGTCAATATGATTATGAAAGATTGAGTAAAACAATTTAAGACGTAACCTGCTTCCCTGTTCAAGCAAAAGGATCCAGTCAAGTTATTTTTTCCTCTTACACTTAGAAAGTGGTTGTATATCCCCAGGTCGAACAGTGTCGCGACGAATTGGTCTTTTTCTAGAGCATTAATATGCAAAAAATTTATTGTTGGGCTTTACGTGCCAAAACCACAATCTGATTATGAGGCACGCCCGTGGTGGGGGACTCCGGATTACTTTAGTCCACCTGGGGTTCTTTAACGTTCACCCAATGCTGCATTGATATCCACATCAGAAACCGCATTCAACACAGGGCATGCCTACACCAACATTGGTAAAATTTGTTTTTTACGCTGCTCTTTTACGTTAATACTTATGTGTTTTAAACTTTGTTGCAAGTGAAGGGCATGCCGGGCATACCGGTATTGATGTATGACCAAGAGCCATCCTCTGACAGCATAAGACCTAAATATTTCACAGGTGAATTATTTTTTTTATTTCAACTGGCCACTTAACAAATACTTATATCTGATTTTGTAACATTTTTGTAGTGAAAGCTAATGTCTACATAATTATTTATGTTTAGAGGCCATGCTATTAGTGACCCACCATTTTTATACGCGCTTCAAGTCGGCCGCCAATAAAAACAATGACTCATTAGATGCCCTTGCACACAGTACACAATCATCCACAAAATTGTATCCCGGTTCAATAATATCCCACATATTGCTAATAAAAAACCTTGCACTCGGCCGCGCAACTCTTGAAACAGCGAAGCTGTGTGATCGTAGCCCAGCATTTTCCGGAAGTGCGCGCGAACTTTTCATCTTATTACTCATGTAGACGATAATTTCTTTTTCGCGCGTCTCGGACTTACGGCCGACACTGCGCGTTGCACAGCGCAGCTTGCAACACCGCCACCGCGTTCCAGGAGACCCGCTCCGTGAATGCGTCGCTCTCTCTCTCTCTCTCGCTCTCATAGCACGCAAACCTCTTCACCTCGCAGAGCACGAGCGTACAAACGCGCCAGCTGTGGAGGAATACGACGACGCTCGAACGCAATCATATGGTTAGCATAAATGCATGTTCTGGCAGCGTGGCTGTATAGCCTACTGGTTCCGACGCTCGCTTTGGGACCGGAGGTACGCGGCCTCGAAACCCACCTCTGCAAGAAAGCTTATGAATTTCTTTTTTTGGTAGTTTCTTGATACGCACCACAAGTTACGGCTGGCTTAAACAGCTTCGCTGTTAAAAAAATGAAATTTGGCAGAGACATTTCAAACTACTTACGTGTGGCTATGCGAAAGCGATATATTCCCTTTGGTGCAGTTTTGTACGGAACGGCGTTCCAGGAACTAGTTCCTTTTGGGAGGAACGGAGGAATGCCACCATTCCTTTAAGGCTCGGTGGAACTGTAACGGTAACTCGTTATTTTTACAAAGGGACGGCAGAGGAAACGGCGTTCCTTCTGTAAAACGTTCCACGCAAGA
>NC_051164.1:9555271-9586232 GCF_013339745.2 Dermacentor silvarum | reverse complement strand
GGTCACGTAGTAGTGACGGTAGAGAAAACAGTCACAAAACTGTGTATGACGAAACTGGTTGTTTATTGGGCGAACCTGTGCCCACAAAAGCAAGCTACACTCAAAGCACAACGATAGCGGCGAACACAGTCGGCGATCGTCGAAAATCTGATCAGCGGCAAAACGCGTCGGCTTTTATACCTGAGTCATCGAAGGTTCCAGAATAATCCCTGGTACGCGCGTATCTTCCAGAAAGTTCTAGACAATTCGCGTCGCTCATACAATCAGATAACATAAGCGTCGGTGAAAACAGGCAACGGAAAGAAGCATTGATAACGTTCTAGAAACTTCCGATACAGGCGCGTCCTGCGCCGAGCGATAACGTTTAACATTTGTTAGCCGGTGGAAAGCGGCCATCGGCGAAAGATAAACATGTATACGTGTCAATACCCTCCCCTTAAAAAGCATCGTCCCGATGCTACAAACAAACGCGAAAGCGAAAACAAAACGACGCGTAATAAAGAAAGAAAATAACAAAGTAACAAAGTGCCTGTAAGCTCGTCAGCGGGCGTAGAAAGGCTTAAGACGCACCACGTGGATGACTTCAGGTCGTGCCCGGCGCCGCTGTGATTGCGAAATGCCGTCTGGCACGACCTCATAGTCCAGTGCGCCAATACGTCGGATTATCTTATATGGTCCGAAATAGCGACGCAACAGTTTCTCGCTAAGTCCTCGTCGGCGTATCGGAGTCCAGACCCAAACACGGTCGCCGGGCTGGTACTCGACGTAGCGTCGTCGTAGATTGTAGTGTCGGCTGTCAGTCCTCTGCTGGTTCTTGATGCGCAGGCGGGCGAGCTGTCGACCTTCTTCGGCACGCTGCAAATAAGTGGCAACGTCGAGATTTTCTTCGTCAGCGACGTCTGGTAGCATGGCGTCAAGCGTCGTTGCCGGGCTCCGTCCGTAGACCAGGTTGAACGGCGCCATGTGCGTCGTTTCTTGCACGGCCGTGTTGTATGCGAAGGTCACGTACGGAAGGATGGCATCCCACGTCTTGTGTTCGACGTCGACGTACATTGCCAGCATGTCGGCGATGGTCTTATTTAGGCGCTCGGTGAGGCCATTCGTCTGCGGGTGGTAGGCGGTGGTGCGGCGATGGCTTGTCTGGCTGTACCGCAGGATGGCTTGAGTTAGTTCTGCCGTAAAGGCCGTGCCTCTGTCGGTGATGAGGACTTCTGGGGCACCGTGACGCAGGAGGATGTTCTCAACGAAGAATCGGGCTACCTCGGCGGCACTGCCTTGGGGCAAGGCTTTTGTTTCGGCGTAGCGGGTGAGGTAGTCCGTAGCGACGACGATCCATTTATTCCCGGACGTCGACGTCGGAAAAGGCCCCAGTAAGTCCATCCCGATCTGCTGGAACGGTCGGCGAGGTGGCTCGATTGGCTGTAGAAGTCCGGCTGGCCTTGTCGGCGGTGTTTTCCGTCGCTGACAGTCTCGGCATGTCCTTACGTAATGGGCGACGTCAGCAGAGAGGCGAGGCCAGTAGTATTTTTCTTGTATCCTCGCGAGCGTGCGGGAAAAACCGAGGTGTCCAGCCGTTGGGTCGTCATGGAGAGCTTGCAGAACCTCTGGACGCAATGCTGCGGGTACCACGAGGAGGTAGTTGGCTCGGAGAGGCGAGAAGTTCTTCTTTAGCAGAATGTCGTTTTGCAAGAAAAACGACGCCAATCCTCGCCTGAACACCTTCGGCACAATGACGGTCTTGCCTTCCAGATAGTCTACAAGGCTCCTTAGTTCCGGGTCGGCTCGCTGTTGTTCGGCGAATTCGTCGGCACTGATGGGTCCCAAGAAAGTGTCATCATCCTGGTCGTCTTGTGGCGGCGGTTCGACGGGGGCGCGAGACAAGCAGTCGGCGTCAGAGTGCTTTCGCCCGGACTTGTAAACGACGGTGATGTTGAATTCTTGAAGTCTCAGACTCCATCGTGCGAGGCGACCTGAAGGATCCTTCAAGTTAGCTAGCCAACACAAGGCGTGGTGGTCGCTCACAACTTTAAAGGGCCTGCCATAGAGGTAGGGGCGAAACTTTGATGTAGCCCAGATGATGGCGAGGCACTCCTTTTCTGTTGTGGAATAATTTGCTTCCGCCTTCGATAGCGACCGGCTAGCGTAACTTACAACCCTTTCTAGTCCATCAGTCCTCTGCACAAGCACGGCGCCGAGTCCTACGCTGCTTGCGTCGGTGTGGACTTCGGTATCGGCGTTTTCGTCGAAATGCGCAAGTATTGGCGGCGATTGCAGGCGTCGCTTCAGTTCTTCAAATGCTTTGAGTTGCGGCGTGTCCCACTTGAACTCGACGTCGGCCTTCGTGAGATACGTCAGTGGCTCTGCGATCCGTGAAAAATCCTTGACGAAGCGCCTGTAATAGGCGCACAGTCCAAGAAATCTACGCACTGCCTTCTTGTCAGCGGGCGGGGGAAAGTTGGAGATGGCTGCAGTTTTCTGAGGGTCGGGGAGCACTCCAGACTTGTTGATGACGTGGCCCAAGAACAGGAGCTCCTCATATGCGAAGCGGCACTTTTCTGGCTTTAACGTGAGTCCGGAGGTTTTGATTGCTTGAAGAACTGTTTCAAGGCGCCGCAGGTGTTCTTCGAAGCTTGAGGCAAACACAACGACGTCGTCCAAATAGACGAGGCAAGTCTGCCACTTCAAGCCTGCCAGTACTGTATCCATGACGCGTTGGAAAGTCGCAGGTGCCGAGCAAAGACCAAACGGCATGACCTTGAACTCGAACAGTCCATCTGGTGTTATAAACGCAGTCTTCTCCCGGTCCCTCTCGTCGACTTCGATTTGCCAGTAGCCGGTTTTGAGGTCCATCGACGAAAAATACTGTGCGTTGTAGAGTCGATCCAAGGCGTCATCAATCCGTGGGAGGGGGTATACGTCCTTCTTCGTGATCTTGTTGAGGCGACGATAATCGACGCAGAACGTAGGGTTCCATCCTTCTTCTTCACTAACACCACGGGGGACGCCCACGGACTCTTGGACGGCTGGATGATGTCGTCGCGTAGCATTTCGTCGACTTGGTGCCTTATGGCTTCACGTTCGCGCGCCAAAACTCGGTACGGGCTCTGACGGAGTGGGCGGACATTTTCGTCGGTGATGATGCGGTGCTTGGCGACAGGGGTTTGTCGAACTTTTGACGACGACGAGAAGCAGTCCTTGTATTGCAGGAGCAGAGCTTTTAGTAGTTCTTTCTTATGCCTGGGAAGGTTTTGATTGACGTCGAAAGTTGGCTCAGGTATTATAGTCGTAGTTGCAGGTGCACTTGAATCGGTGAAGGCGAAAGCACTGCTGGCTTCTACTATTTCATCGATGTAGGCGACCGTGGTGCCTTTGTTAATGTGCTTGTATTCAGGGCTGAAGTTCGTGAGCATCACCCTTGCTTTCCCTGCACGTAGCTCAGCTATGCCTCTAGCGACGCAAATTTCACGGTCGAGCAGTAGGTGATGATCGCCCTCGATGATGCCCTCCATGTCTGCAGGCACTTCGGTACCGACGGAAATCATTACGCTGGAGCGAGGCGGAACGGTGACTTGTTCTTCAAGCACATTCAAGGCATGGTAACTTATGCTTGTATCCGGTGGTAGGGCGTTGTGCGTTGAAAGCGTTATCGACTTGGATCTTAAGTCGATGACTGCACCGTATTGGTTTAGAAAGTCCATGCCTAGGATGACATCCCTGGAGCAGTGCTGCAGGATTACGAAGGTCGCCGGGTAAGTGCGGTTGTTTAAAGTGACTCGCGCTGTGCAGATTCCAGTCGGCGTTATTAGGTGGCCTCCAGCTGTCCGGATATCGGGTCCTTGCCAGGCTGTTTTCACCTTCTTCAACTTGGCGGCGAACGGGCCACTGAAGACGGAATAGTCGGCTCCAGTGTCGACGAGAGCGGTGACGTTATGGCCATCGATGAGCACGTCTAGATCGGTAGACCCAATGGGTAGACCGGCGTCTGGCGTTGTGGTTAATTCGTGGCGTCGGATCACGGCTGCGTCGGCTTGCTCTGCTGCTGCTACGTCGCGTCGGAAGGTCTTCTTTCGGCGGCGAAGTGCTGTCAAGGCTGTTGCTAGGCGGCGTGCTCAGATCTCGTCGTGATGAATAGCGAATCGTCGTCGTCGGCGGCGTCGGAGGATCTTCGGCATTGCGTCGTACAGCAACCGCACCTCCATCGGTTGCTGCTTTTAGTTTCCCGGGTATGGGCTGGGAGATCGGCCCCGGGTTGGGCCGGTATACAGGCGGCGATGCGGCGAGATGTAGCGGCCTGGTGACGGCGAGCGTGAGGGCCGTCGGGGTTGCCACTGGGCTCCGGCAAGGTAGTCGGCGATGTCACGTGGTCGCTCGCCAAGCTGTGGACGTGGCGCGTTGACGGCGAACCCTCGTAGGCCCATCTCGCGGTATGGGCATCGGCGGTAGACATGGCCGGCTTCCCCGCAGTGATAGCAGAGCGGGCGGTGGTCGGGGGCGCGCCAAATGTCCGTCTTCCGCTGGGAGCTGCGCTGGGCGACGGGCGGGCGTGCTGGCGGCGGCGGCGGTGGACGACGGAACTGCGGCGTTACGGGGCCCTGGCGCGAGCGCGGAGGGGGGCCTTGACGACGGGCGACGGCGGCGTAGGTCATCGCTTGCGGCTGTGGTTGAGGCGATACCGGAACTTCTGGCACTTCTAGTGATCGCTGAACCTCTTCTTTAACTATGTCAGCGATTGAAGTCACCTGAGGATGCGATCTTGGGAATAATTTCTGTAGTTCTTCCCGTACAACCGCTCTGATCGTCTCGTGCAGGTCGTCGGCGCCTAGAGCTTGAGCTTCGGCGTAGTTTGTCAGTGCACGGCGGTTGTATTGCCTGGCTCGCATTTCAAGGGTCTTCTCGATGGTTGTGGCCTCCGAAACAAATTCTGCCACAGTCTTGGGCGGGTTGCGCATCAATCCAGTGAATAGATGCTCTTGACGCCCCGCATCAAGAACCGAACTTTCTTTTCCTCTGACATATTGGGGTCGGCGTGGCGGAAGAGGCGAGTCATCTCCTCCGTGAAGATTGCGATGTTCTCGTTCGGCAATTGCACTCTGGTTTCTAATAAAACTTCGGCCCTTTCTTTTCGCACGACATTCGTGAAAGTCCTCATGAAGTTCTCACGAAATAGGTCCCACGTCACCAGGGTGGTCTCTCTGTTCTCAAACCAGGTCCGAGCAGCATCATCTAATGAAAAATACACATGGCGCAGCTTTTCGTCGTCGCTCCATTTGTTGAACGTCGCGGTCCTCTCGTATGTCTCCAGCCAGGTTTCAGGGTCTTCAGCCGATGATCCACGAAAAGTCGGTGGCTCCCGAGGTTGCTGCAGCAGGATGGGGGACGCTGGTGCTGCCATTTTGGTCGTTGACTTGGCCTTGATTGCAGTGGTCTTTTCGGGAAGAAGTCCGAACTCCGGCACAAGTCCTTGCTGCCTACGGCTAGCTCGCTGGTCCTTGGCGACGTTGGTCTCGTTCTCCGGTTTCGGGTTTGGGTCGCGGCTTTGCGGGGGCGTTCGGTGCATGAACGAACTAGCACCTCCACCAGATGTCACGTAGTAGTGACGGTAGAGAAAACAGTCACAAAACTGTGTATGACGAAACTGGTTGTTTATTGGGCGAACCTGTGCCCACAAAAGCAAGCTACACTCAAAGCACAACGATAGCGGCGAACACAGTCGGCGATCGTCGAAAATCTGATCAGCGGCAAAACGCGTCGGCTTTTATACCTGAGTCATCGAAGGTTCCAGAATAATCCCTGGTACGCGCGTATCTTCCAGAAAGTTCTAGACAATTCGCGTCGCTCATACAATCAGATAACATAAGCGTCGGTGAAAACAGGCAACGGAAAGAAGCATTGATAACGTTCTAGAAACTTCCGATACAGGCGCGTCCTGCGCCGAGCGATAACGTTTAACATTTGTTAGCCGGTGGAAAGCGGCCATCGGCGAAAGATAAACATGTATACGTGTCAATATGAACAATTGAGCGCGAGCAATCACTGGGACCAGACCGTCATGCTCGCTGACCTGATATTTTACCTCGCGGGAACGGCACTGGTCTGATTCGAGACCCACGAAGAGGAACTCAACTGCTGGGACTTGTGCAGGCAAAAGCTCACTGATTTGTTTGGCAAGCCTGTTGGCCGCCGGTGTGCCGCGCAGAAAGACCTTGCTTGCCGAGTTCAGACCTGCACTGAGTCCTATTTGACTTATATTCAGGACGTGCTTGCTCTTTGTCGCAAGGTTGACGAGAAGATGCCGGAAGCGGAAAGGTCGGACATATGCTCAAAGGCATCGCGGACGACGCGTTTAGTCTCCTCGTTTTCAAGAACTCTTCGACAGTACAGGACATCATTGCTGAATGCCGCTGCTTCGAAGAAGCCAAAAACCGTCGTATTGCTCACAACTTTTCTCGTCTTCCTAATGCGGCTGCAACATCTACCTGCGAGGACCTGCGTCTCCCACCCGTGGCGGCTGCATCCGAAAGTATTGTGCGCATCGTCCGCCGGGAGATTGAAGCTGCATCTCCAGTTCCTTCCCTGATTCGCGTCCCAGACGCTTCCCATGCAACAATATCTCTCATCCAGACCGTTGTACGGCAAGAGTTGACCAATGTCGGACTCCACTCACTTAGCCTAGTCCAAAGACCCGACTACCGCTCAACCGGCGTCCCCGATCTACCACGAAGTTCGTATGCTCGTCTTCCTTATCGAAATTTGGAGGAATGGCGCAGCTCTGATGACTGGCCTATCTACTTCTGCTGTGTATGCGTCGGAAATATTTCTCGCCACTGTCGCTGTTCTTGGAACTCGCAGCCTTGGCCGAGCTATCAAAATACCCGGCGCCCACCTGGCAGTCACCGCCCGCCGACAGAAATCGAAGAAGACACCGCTCCAACATCTCCACCCGCTATACCAACCGTTCTCTTCGCCACGCCCACGTCTTTCCCGCTCGTCTCTGCCTCATTGCTCTCCGTCTCCTTCTGCCTTCCGCGGCTCCTCAGAAAACTAACGGGCGCAGCTCCGAGAGGTGAGCCTGCCATGACGACCCGACCCGAAATTCCTCTGCTTGCATTGCCTGGCCCTCCCAACCTCATCAACGTGGACGTGGACGGTATACCTGTAACAGCACTTATTGACACAGGAGCACACATATCGGTTATGAACTCGAACCTCCGTACGCGCTTAAAGAAAGTCTTAACTCCTGTCCCGCTCGCTGTCGTCCGCGTAGCTGACGGTGGAACTACAGCTGTCACTGGGATGTGTGCCAGCCGTGTCACCTTAGCCGGACACCATACTTCTGTTTTCTTTTACGTCTTGGAGCAGTGCTAATACGAAATCATCTTAGGCCTTGATTCTCTGTCGGCACATTTAGCTATTATTGATTGCTCTGTGGGTGTTGTCAAACTCGTCCTGCCGTGTTCCACTGACCCTCCTAATTCTACGCCGAGTCGACCATGTTCCACCGATTACGTTCGCCTACCTCACCGAGCCGTGACCAATATTGCAATTTCAGCCGATCCACCTGTCACCGACGGCGATTACGTTGTGTCGCCCAAAGCCACCATCCTCATGTCGCAGAACATCGCATTCCCCCACACGGTCGTCCGCATAAAAGACAATGCCACCTGTCTTCCCGTGGTGAATTTCGGCCTCTGTCCTGAAGTGCTACCTCGGGGCATATCTCTTGCAAGCTTGGCGCCGGCTTCCGACTATCATATCACTGTCTTAACTGGTGATACTGCGTCGTCTATACCTCTGCTGGTTCGGGCCCTACAACCCGAGTATAAGAACCTTTCACGACAATGATCGCTCCTGACCTTCCAGCCCACCATGCGGACGCACTTCGTCGCCTTCTCGCCTCGTACCAGGACATTTTCGATCTTGATGACTGGCCCCTGGTCAAACGTCCGTTGTGAAACATCGGATGCTCACCGATGATGCCATCCTGATTCACCGACGGCCCTACCGCGTCTCCTCTGAGCTATACAGCCATAGCCACAGCCACAGCCAAGTCATACTGAGCGCCAAGTCATAGAGAAGGAAGTCGACAAGATGCTTGCCGGAGATATCATTGAGCCTACTTTAAACTGATAGAGGCCTTCAGGCGTACTAAAAGCGGTTTTTTCACAGTCCATGTCGTCAACTGCAATCTGCCAGTATCCAGAGCGAAGGTCTACTGAAGAAAAATATTTTGCACTATGTAAACAATCGAGGGCGTCATCTATCCTCGGCAGGGGATACACGTCTCTTCTCTTTTGTTACATTGCTTAGATGGTGATAGTCGGCAAAAAAGCGCCAGCTGTCGTCCTTCTTTCTCACGAGCATGGCCGGGGAATCCCAAGGAAGCCCAATTCCGTAAATTGCACCTAATAGTTAATCTAAAGCGGACAAAATGCATATAATGTACATGGCTCTAAAAAAAACCACTAATGTGTGAGTAGAACTTTTGCAAAACCCTTGCAACCAATGTAACAAATTCACGCACGATATGAATTTACATATCAAATTTGTCCGCTTTGAATGCCCTAACGGTTGCAGTTTACAGAACTGCAATATCTCCTCTAGGTGCAGAACTACAAATTTGTAAACTCCGTGCTCCTATTTTTCTTCAAACTTTCAAAATTTTCAAAAATTTCCTAAAAAGGTAAGGCACTAAATCGCAATTCCACTGGCAACAGTCACTAGAATGTAACTTTCTCTCTCAAATGCAACAAATTTCGTTAAAATCGGCTCAGTGGTTATATCACAAAAGCATTCCTCCGTTTTACTTCTGTTTGAATAGGCGGCATCGCAGCTGGGCTCGAGCTCCGATGCCGCCTAATGCAAGCATTACCAAGCTTGCATTAGGTTCCTGCATTGTCGCGAAAAATTCTGTCGCTCCTTCACGTATGATAATTGTATAGCGAACGGAGAACGGTAACAAGACTTCAGCCGTCGTTGCAAATATTCAAAAATATTGAATAGTTCCTTTTCGAATACGAATACTTAGTGCGTCATATTCAATCCCTATTAGATATTCTATTATTTGGCCACTCCTAAAAGAGACTAAACGAATATTATGCTGTACTCTCCCTAAACGTGTCTCTTTTCATCCCTCAGAGCATCGACGAAGACCCAGACGACCGCAGCTTGTAAGTACTTGTGCTCCGGTGCTCGCGAGATGAGTTGAATCCAGGATTTCGATGCTGGAGCATTGCTTTGTCCTTTCCAAATGGTGAAGGATTCAGGAGATGTTTGCTTTTGCCGCCAGTAGTAAAACACCTTAAGCAACAGATCTGCAGACATTGGAGGACCTATCGCATATTTTCTTGATATGCATGTGCTTAATATACAAGATTGCTCAGTCTGCACTGTGATGTCTTCGGTGTTCATCTTCCTGTAGATCATGTGTGCTCCATACTCTGTGTTCTGTATATTTTTTCGAAATTTTTATGATGTTATAGAATATGAATGTAAGTAGTGATATTTGCCATAATAACAAGCTCTTGCGAAACTACTTTACGACTTACTAGAGCGATGAACGGGGCGGCTACTTAGTGCACATTCAATTCTATTCAGTGCTTTATCTTTCTGTGAAAGAATAAAAGGAGCATTCACAGAAAGCTACTATATTGACGAGGTGGCTGCCTCCTCCAATTGACAGCAACGAGCAGTGAGCGTAACAAAAGCAGAGAGAGAGAGAGAGAGAGAGAGAGAAATAAAACATTTACTGTTAATGAGGTGGGGTGACTTCCTCGTAGGGTGGAGCCCTTACGTAAGGAAGGTGTTACAAACATGGCTGAAAATGTTGGACCCAGAACTGAAAGGCAACCTTTATCTCTAAGAAGCAGTTTTACATAAGGCGAAACAGATAAAGCGAGAATGTAACATGTAACATATGATACACTTCAACAATGAAAATGATAAAAAAAGAATTACGAAGTTCAGTAAAACCAAGAATAAATAAAGAGATCCGTTACAACAGCATGCCACGAACTTCTTGCAATAATGGCTGTGTTCCAATACTTGCCGTAGACGGCAAAGTAGACGGCTAAGCGTTCCAATTCTCATGAAGACGTCAAAGTAGACCGCTTGGCGAAGATAGCATCGAAATAAAAAACGATGCAGGGTACTTTTCTGCGCAAACAAGATGGCGGCTGGGCAGGACGCTTTGAAAGCCGACATGAAAGTCGTCTGCGCATAAAAAAAACGTAGACACGCTTTCCTACGCCCTTAATGTACGTAAGTCACATCGTGTTTTTCCTAGGTTCGCAGGCGCGCTGACTTAATATACAAAAATAATGTGTGCTTTTTTTCAACTTTTTCTTGTCCCCACGAGGTGGCAACGCATCGCAGAAGTATCTGGCGAGTATTGGGTAAGAGTCATAGGAAGCTGCACAAAGTAGAATTTGAAGGGGAAGATGAGATGTATAAAAAATGCTAGACAAAAAACATGTATAGCATACCTCATTAAATCAAGCAGGCTAGACGACTATTTGTCACCGCCCCATTTCAAACAGAATGCCATTAAAGTATCATCATCGTCTTCCAGACGGTTCGAAACACGTTCTATGACATGGCCTGGAAGCTGTTTCGGCTGGCTCCTTAGCTGTCTACGTAGACTGTTTCCGAGCTGCCCAGAATTGGAACACACTATGTTTGCAATTAAGGTCGAGCCCATTTTGTTGTTGCAAGTTCTTTAAGAGCGAGGGTACCCGGTATCGAATGATTTATTTTGCATAGTTTGTACGACAGCGTGTTACATGCCATAGTTCCTGGTTACGACTGTCATATGCCGCTGTGTTTAAGATTAGCAAGACTTTGCAATGCAGTGTCTTTCTTCTTTATACATAACTAATAGTAGCGGGAAAGCCTAAATTCAAAACGTGAAGGAAGATTAAATATGCGTAATTTTGCAAATGATTCGGCTGTATGAGACAAATAAGGCAATTTGCAAACTAATGTAATACATCACTTTCGTAATAATAATTGCTGAGTAATATTAACATTTATAGTTGTGCCCCAAACAATAGCGGCATGATTAAGAATAGAAGATAATAATCAATTATATAGTAGCAGATTAACAGATACCGGGAACGCTGCAGAATTCTGCAGCAAGAAACCAATAGTGCGTCAACGCTTGCCAATCAAGACGTTAACATGTGCATCCCATGACACAGTTGCAGAAATATATATGCCGAGAGTTTTACCGACATTTAGTTTGAGGTGGTTTTGTGCAGACCATAGCTGAATTGAATACAGAGTAATGATGGCATGATTTACTAAATCAGCAGTGGAGCGAGCAGAAAATAAGAGGCTCGTATCGTCAGCGTTAATGACGTAGTTCACTGTCTCATCAAGGATACGGCTGTATATAAACGAAACAAAAACGGGTCTAAAATACTTCCCTGGGGCACTCCTAGATTGACTTTTACAGCGAAGCTGTTAAGGGCTCACTCTTCGATGGTAGCGTCCGGCAATAGAAAAAAAAAAAAAAAAAAACTCTCATTGGCGTTATGCTGTATGTGCGAGTGAAAGCGCGCGAAGGCGAGGGAAGCGCGCTTTCACGCGGAGCAAACCAACACCCCCTAGACTAGTCTAGAAGGTGCTGAGCGAACGCACGGCTGAAAGCAAACGCGACTTATGTACGAGTGAAAGCGCGCGAGGGCGAGGGACGCGCGCTTTTGCGTTGTGACACAAATGAGTGTTTATTAAGGTCTCGAAATCAAGCTTAATATCAAGCCAACACAAAGAATAATGTTCAAATCGCTTCCTATGATCACTGTATACTAATGGCCATCAACAAATTGCAAAAGTGCATCTATAAAAGCAAATAAATTGGAAAAGTTGCCTCCAGATGGGCGGTAACAAACACAATATACAAACGAATTACATTTTACGGTAATCACTTCGTAGCCTGGCGTGACACGCGTAAACATTGAAAGGCCTTAACAATGAAATTCCTTAAGCGTTAAAATACAGACACCAGCTCTTCGCTTACCATCGCGATTCAGGCAGCGCCAATTGTACGCTGACAAACATAAGGTATCGTCTTCGCTTCGAAACCAAGTCTCCGTAAACATGATAACGCGAGAAGTAAAATGTACATCCCTAAAGCAACATTCAGGTTGTTCTTATTTGTTCCTGCCTGATCGCAGGTTTAAATGAAAGCAGTTTACACTCTTGTTGGCGTCGCTATAACCATGGTCCTTAAGCTCATTCACACCGATAAGGTGGGGCAATAAAGAATCCATTGCAAGCAAAAGCTATATATACATGAATACGGCCATGACCTACACAGCAACTATGCTTCATCTCACAAGCTGTTGGCAGAACTGCGGAAGGTACGAAGCGTACACAGGCAATATCCTTGCGCAGCGGTACATTGTTCCGGACGTAACTGGATGATTATTGGCTACACTAGCGAGTTTAGTTTTTGCTCGCTACACGATACGGTACAGAGATACGGGAGATGTTATGACCGTTCGCATGCACGTCCACGTCGTGTACCGAGAATTACTAGACAGTTTTAGTTTAGCGTTTTCAGCCAAACGTAAACGCATTACGTACGTAAAGAAATAGCGTTGTCATCACTGCGCATGCTTTGAACGTTGTTGGGTTTCTGTGGTTTACGTGCACTATGATACCATACGTTATTTGGCGAGTTTAACGTTCGTAATGTTTAGGAACGATAAAAAATAGCTTTGTCGAACATTGCGGACCCATGGCACCCGCTTCAGCACGAATCCTCGTGATGGCTACACTCTCACTCACGTTGATCGCCAGCAAACATTGAAATGAGCTTTCGCTTTCTCTAAACTCACCTGAAACGTTAGTTATGAGTGCATAGCGCGTCCAATTTCTGAGATCGTTCGCCTATTCCAGCGGCCGTAGGCCTAGCGAGACGCGTTCGTATACAGCAACAATATAGTGCCTAGAATGTAAGTATATTCTAGGCACTGTAGCAAAAACAGGATGATTGTTAACGGATGGTCTTGGCTTGGATACGTTTGGCACGAGGCACCAGACGGCGCCCTGTTTTATAACGTCTCCTTTACGTTTGCGTTCTCGTACGGTAAAAACTAAAAGTCTTGAAAGGACGCGCACCGTAATTAACGTCCCGCAAAGGTGTTTACGTTTAACGTACGTAAGGTGACAAACGCTATTCTAAAACTGTCTACTATGATTGTTACCACCGGTAACCGTAATAGCCACCCTAACCGTGATCACCTATCAACATGGCAGCATACATACTGCGCTGACCGACCCGCTTCAATCCGAATTCGCGCTTATTTCTGGCGCTCGATCGCCTTGTCAGCAAAAAACAAGTGGCAAAATCTGTCATCGCTGAGTCTCTTCTCAAGCTGAGGTCAAATCATTAGGTATGTTTTGTCGTAATTATTGAGATCGGCTGTTCGTTTTCACGCTGCTAGGACTATAGACACGGCGCCGACCCTTAAAACTGCTTTGATTTCTAGTTAGCAGATGACGCCACAGCACTAGCACTGGTGATGTATTGATGATGCGGAACGCTATAAAGACCTAATTGTTCACTGCATAATTAATTTACTTCCCCGCTCTAGCATGGTATTGGATGACGGTAGCGAGCAAACGCCTGGTAGAGACGCCGAGCAGACGCTGTGCCGTAGGAGAACATTTATGAAGGCGTTCGTCCTTATTACTTGCTAAGGAGGCTGCAAGGTAACTTCAGGAAAAGCGTACAGGTAAAACGAAGCTCTGCTGTTGCATGCATGTAAACGCAGCTTGTAGTTACAGCGTCAAAACAATTTTTGCATCAAACCACCAACCATGGAGCATGTAACAGGATGGCAAAGCAGACGCTGAGCAGACGACGCGGCGCGGATGAGCATATCTCTAGGGGCATTCGGCCTTCCTATTGGCTAAGAAGTTTGTGTAGCTTTCGCAGTGCTGAAAACAACTTGTGAGACATCTTGCAGTGGCTCAGTTCGCACTCGGATATAGTTCGATGTTTTTAACAGCGAAACTGTTTAAGCCGACCGTCCATCTGTGAAGCGTGTACAAAAAACCTCGGTGAACGATGACGTCACCGCGCGTTGCCTAGCAACCACCTGGCGGAGCGGCGTGCGCTTCGCCTCCTCTCTGTGCCGTGCACATGTTGCCTTGACATGGGACGTTAAGGAGAGGGAAGGAGAGGATGCGCGTGGCGCGCGCTGTGCTCGGGAGAGAGAATGAGAAAATGAGAGTGAGAAAATGAGAGCGAGAGAGAGAGGGAAATTGTAGCAGCACTAACGAGGCAACGCGCTGAGTTGCTGCCGACGGCGTCCGCGTTTCCCCGCGTTCGCGCCGACCGCGCGCGGTGTTCGTGACTGCAGCCGGCGCGTGACTGCAGCCGGAAAGAATAGGCTGTGGACATCACAGATTTACAAAGTGCTTGGAAACTGTCTCTCATCAGATTGTCACAGGATTTTCTCAGTGCACTCAAAAAGCAATCTTGCGCGATGCCCCTTTTGCGAGCTGATCCGACATATAGGACATCCTTTTTTTGTTATTTTGTTTAATCCTCCAACTTCAAGAAAACATGTCATCAAGATTTCTTAAACTTAAATAGTCGATCTGACATCTCATTTGTAATAATGAGTGGATCAAAGAACTAATTAGCTTCGCATAAAGATAGTAGTGATGAAAAGGATGCAGAGGCTCCTTATATAACTAACGATAAAGTTACAAGGGCCGGCGAAAAGCGACAGGAAAAGATGGAATAACAGTCGATGTAGTCAAAGATAGGGAGATATTATGCTTGAAAAGTTTTCCGCCTTCTGTACGCAAGCTACCGCAGTACGCAGTATACTTGTGCCAGAAAGCTGGAAGAATGCCAACATTATACTAATGCATAAAAAGGAAGAGGTTAAGGAACTGAATTATAGGCCTTTAGCGTGCTTTCAGTATGGTATAAAATATTCCCCAAAATAATTTCCGTTTAGAATCAGGGCAACACTTGACGTCAACCAATCAAGAGAACAGGCTGGCTTCCGGAAGGGATAATCTACAATGGATCACATCCATGTCATAAATCAGGTAAATGACAAATCTGCGGAGTGCAGTCAACCTCTCTATATGGTTTTCATATATTATGAAAAGGCATTTGATTAAGTAGAGCAACCAGCAGCCATGGAAGCATTACATAGTCAAGAATGACAGTTGGCGTGCGTGAGTATTTTGGGAAATATCTACAAATATTCCACAGCGACCTTGATTCTCCACAAAAAAAAAGAAGAAGATTACCTATCAAAAAGCGGTCAGTAACTTCAAGGCTCTACATCTACATCTAAAGCGGTCAGGCAAGGAGACACAATCTCTCCAGTGCTATCGACTGCATGCTTAGGGGACTTATTCAAGCGAGTGAATCAGGTTTATTTCCATTTTAAATGAGGGAAAGTCCGAACTAAAAGTGAAAATTAATTCACTTGACAGAGGTTCGGACCCCCATTACAATGGATACAGTAGGAGAAACCAGTGACACAGGCACCTTGTAACATTTTAAACATTATGTGAGCGCAAGAAATGTTAAAAACAATACTGCATACATTTAACTATAAAAATTTCAGGCACGAACTTTGTTTCACACATTCTCGGTTGGAAAAAAATACAGGAAATACCAAGAATTGCAGGGATACATACATAAAATGCATATAATGAAATGCATATTAGTTCTCAGACAAGCACACCCACACAGAACACATGGTATCATGAGTACGTCACAAAGATTGAGCGCAGTGTGTTTTGGCTGACAGTTGTCATGTCGATCTATCTTTCATAAAAAAAAAAAAAAAAAAAAAACGCCCAAGCACTCTGTACAGATGGCTAACGAGCGACGCTGAAACGTGCGGCCCCGGTTTTTAGCAGTGGGTTATTCCCGACGCTGTATTGAAGGGTTTATCAATTATTGGTTACATGTTTGTGTTTCTAGTGGAACGCAAGCGCCAATGGCGGGCGGATACGACGCCAAGCTAACTCGAGATATTGAATGCATGCGACAACAGCGAGCCGAGGAGACGGCGTTGCTGGCAGAGCACCAGTCAACGTGGCAATGGCGGGAAACGCGTTCGCTAACGACGTCACTAGCGACGCTGCCAATGGTGCGCGCGCTTGGGTGCGACGTAGAGAACGACGTGACTGACGGCGCAGCAAATGGAGACGTTGATCGAAACATGGGACGTTTCGCCTAGCCATATACAGCTTTCGCTGTAAAAATTTAGAAGTACAGGTATGCTGTACTGAAGCATTTGTTCGCCATATTTCGTTCGACAAAACGGGACTTTCCAATACTCTTTGATGCGTGTGTTCTATTTCGGTGTCCTAATCTTCAAATGCGATAACGAAGTTATGATGTATTTCCAAGTATTCATGCTATGTTTACATCGTATGGCCATATTATATGAATAAAGATTTTGAACAGGTATTACATTAAACCGCCTGAAACGTTGCTCTTTACGTACATTTAAGGGATTTTTTTCTGAAGTAAGCACCCAATTGGTGTAAATTGGATGACGTATTTTTGCCCATACAAGAGAGCAGTAGTTTCAGTTGGGCAAAAATAACGCGTTGATAGTGGGTGGTAGAAAAAAACGTAATCTAGCCAAAATGCGGACAGTCCTCGAAAGTTTGGTAATAATGTGTTTAATATGCGTGTCCCAGGACGAATGCTTGTGGAAGTATACGCGTAGTTTTTTGAAGGAGTAAAGAACCTCTAAAGGCGTTTGGTCAAGCATAAGATTTTCTGTGAGAACTACCGGCGACTGTTTAGGAGTAAGAAGGATTGCTTTAGTTTTGCTTGTATTGATTGTAATGAACTTATATTACTCCATTTTAACAGGTCTCGGAGGAAATCATTAATGTTTTACTGAAGTGTCTTAATGTTGGACCCGCAAAATAGAAGCGTTATGTCATTCGCGTAGAATATAAGTTGGTGTTTTGCTAACGTTAGTGACATCATTAACATATTGACACGTATACATGTTTATCTTTCACCGGTGGCCGCTTTCCACCGGCTAACAAATGTTAAACGTTATCGCTCGGCGCAGGACGCGCCTGCATTAGAAGCTTCTCGAACGTTATCGATGCTTCTATCCGTCGTCTGTGGTCACCGACGCTCATGTAATCTGATTGTGGTGTGAGTGACGAGAATTGTCTAGAACTTTCTGGAAGACACGCCGGCACCAGGGATGAATCTGGAACCTTCGATGACTCGCGTATAAAAGCCGACGCGTTTCACCGCAGATCAGATTTTCGACGATCGCCGACTGTGTTCGCCGCTATCGTTGTGCTTCGAGTGTAGCTTGCTTTTGTGGGCACAGGTTCGCCCAATAAAGAATCAGTTTCGTCATACACAGTTTTACGACTGTTTTCTTCACTGTCACTACTTCGTGACATCTGGTGGAGGGGCTAGTTCATTCATGCACCGAAAGCCCCCGCAATGCCGCGATCCAAGTCCGAAACCAGAGGACAACGCCAGCGTTGCCAAGGACCAGCGAGCTAGCCGTAGGCAGCAAGGACTTCTACCGGAGTACGGACTTCTTCCCGAGAAGACCACAGCGATCAAGGTCAAGTCAACGACTACAATGGCAGCCCCAGCGTCCCCCATCCTGCTGCAACAATCTCGGGAGCCACCGACCTTCCGTGGATCATCGGCTGAAGACCCTGAAATCCTGGCTGGAGACATACGAGCGGACCTCGACGTTCAACAAATGGAGCGACGACGACAAGCTGCGCCATGTCTATTTCTCGTTGGATGACGCTGCTCGGACCTTGTTTGAGAACAGAGAAACCACCCTGGTGACGTGGGACCTTTTTCCTGAGAACTTCGTGAGGACCTTCACGAGTGTCGTACGAAAGGAAAGGGCAGAGGTTCTCTTAGAAACCAGAGTGCAATTGCCGAACGAGAGCATCGCGATCTTCACGGAGGAGATGACTCGCCTCTTCCGCCACGCCGACCCCAACATGTCTGAAGAAAAGAAAGTTCGGTTCTTGATGCGGGGTGTCAAAGAGCAACTATTCGCCGGATTGATGCGCAACCCGCCCAAGACTGTCGCGGAATTTCTTTCAGAGGCCACAACGATCGATAAGACGCTTGAAATGCGCGCCAGGCAATACAATCGCCGTGCCCTGACCAACTACGCCGATGCTCAAGCGCTAGGCGCCGACGATCTGCGCAACACAATCAGAGCGGTCGTTCGTGAGGAGCTGCAGAAGCTCTTTCCCAGGTCGCAGGCTCAAGTGGCATCTATCGCCGACATCGTCAAAGAAGAAGTTCAGCGCTCACTTGGAGTTCCCGATGTGCAGCCGCAATCACCGCAACCCCAGCCGGAAGCGCTGACCTACGCCGCCGTCGCCCGCCGTCAAGGACCCCCTCCGCGCTCGCACCAGGGCCCCATAATGCCGCAGTTCCGTCGTTCACCGCCGCCGCCGCCGCCAGCACGCCCGCCCGTCGCCCAGCGCAGCAGAAAGACGAATATTTGGCGCGCCCCTGACCACCGCCCGCTCTGCTATCATTGCGGGGAAGCCGGCCATGTCTTTCGCCGATGCCCATACCGCGAGATGGGCCTACGGGGCTTCGCCGTCAACGCGCCCCGTCCACAGCTTGGCGAGCGACCACGTGACATCGCCGACTACCTCGCTGACACGGGGGTCGTCGTGGAGCCCAGTGGCAACCACGACGACCCTCACGCTCGCCGTCACCAGGCCGCTATATCTCGCCGCATCAGTGGCTGTACGCCGGCACAACCCGGGGCGGATCTCCCAGCCCTTACCCGGGAAACTAAAGGCAGCAACCGATGGAGGTGGGGTTGCTGTACGACGCAATACCGAAGATCCTCCGCCACCGACGACGATGATTCGCGCCCCATCACAACGAGGTACCAGCACACCGCCTAGCAAGAGGAGCCTTGACGACGGCGCTTCGCCGCCGAAAGAAGACCTACCGACGCGACGTAGCAGCAGCGGAGCAAGCCGACGCAGCCGTGATCCGACGCCGCGACTTAACCGTAACGCCAGACGACGATCTACCGACTAAGACTTGCTAATCGATGGTCATAGCGTCACCGCTCTCGTCGACACTGGAGCTGACTATTCCTTCTTCAGTGGCCCGTTCGCCGCCAAGTTGAAAACGGTGAGGACGGCCTGGCAAGGACCCTATATCCGGACAGCGGGAGGCCACCTAATAACGCCGGCTGGAATCTGCACAGCGCGAGTCACGGTTAACAATCGCACTTACCCGGCGAGCTTCGTAATCATGCAGCACTGCTCCAGGGACGTCATCCTAGGCATGGACTTTCTAAACCAACTTGGTACAGTCATTGATTTAAGGTCCAAGTCGATAATGCTTTCAACGCATAACGCGATACCAACGGATGCAAACATCAGTTACCATGCCTTGAATGTGCTAGAAGAACAAGTCACCTTCCTCCTCGCTCCTGCGTAATGATTTCCGTCGGTGCCCAAGTGCCTGCAGACATGGAGGGCATCATCGAGGGTGATCATCACTTACTGCTCGATCGCGAAATTTGCGTCGCTAGAGGCATAGCTGAGCTACGTGAAGGGAAAGCAAGAGTGATGCTTACGAACTTCAGCCACGAATACAAGCACATTAACAAAGGCACCACGGTCGCCTACATCGACGAAATAGTACAAGCCAGCAGTGCTTTCGCTTTCACGGATTCTAGTGCACCTGCAACGACTGTAGTAACTGAACCAACTTTCGACGTCAATCAGAACCTTCCGTGGCATAAGAGAGAAAAGCTAAAAGCTCTCTTCCTGCAATACAAGGACTGCTTCTCGTCGTCGTCAAAAGTTCGACAAACCACTGTCGCCAAGCACCGCATCATAACCGACGAATATGTCCGCCCACTCCGTCAGAGCCCGTATCGAGTTTCGGCACGGGAACGCGAGGCCATAAGTCAACAAGTCCACGAAATGCTACGTGACGACATCATAAAGCCGTCCAAAAGTCCGTGGGCCTCCCCTGTGGTATTAGTGAAGAAGAAGGATGGAACCCTACGTTTCTCCGTCGATTATCGTTGCCTCAATAAGATCACGAAGGAGGACGTATACCCTCTCCCACGGATTGACGATACCTTGGATCGACTCTACAACGCAAAGTATTTTTCGTCGATGGACCTCAAAACCGGCTACTGGCAAATCGAAGTCGACGAGAGGGACCGGGAGAAGACTGCCTTTATAACACCAGACGGACTGACTGTTCGAGTTCAATGTCATGCCGTTTGGTCTTTGCTCGGCACCTGCGACTTTCCAACGCGTCATGGATACAGTACTGGCAGGCTTGAAGTGGCAGACTTGCCTCGGTCTATTTCGACGATGTCGTTGTGTTTGCCTCAAGCTTCGAAGAACACTTGCGGCGCCTTGAAACAGTTCTTCAAGCAATCAAAACCTCCGGACTCACGTTAAAGCCAGAAAAGTGCCGCTTCGCATATGAGGAGCTCTTGTTCTTGGGCCACATCATCAAGTCTGGAGTGCGCCCCGACCCTCAGAAAACGGCGGCCATCTCCAATTTTCCTCCGCCCGCTGACAAGAAGGCAGTGCGTAGATTTCTTGGACTGTGCGCCTATTACAGGCGCTTCGTCAAGGATTTTTCACGGATCGCCGAGTCACTGACGTATCTCACGAAGGCCGACGTCGAGTTCAAGTGGGATACGCCGCAAATCGAAGCATTTGAAGAACTGAAGCGTGTGGGGATCGAGGTGCCTTCCCGCGCCTCGTCCCCCAGCTCGCGCGTGGCGCTTAGCTCGATCCCCGGGAACCGCCGCCGTAACGGCAACATGGCGGACATGGCGAGCGCGCCGGACTTACTTTCCCGCGCAAACCGTGCTTCTCCCCCCCGGGATTGGACTTGCCCCGCGAGACACGTCACCGGGACGCGCCCTGATTGGCCTCGCGCGCGGCGGCCCCCGGGCACCCTCTCCACCCGAGCTCTCGTCCGCTGAGCGCTTCCTCGCCGCGAGAGAGGCACACAGGCTCGCAACGAGGTGGTTACATGAGACCTTTGTTCTCGCGACTCCTCGTTATCGCGCTTGGCGGACCGCTACCCGGTTAGCCCTAGCGCAGCGGGCGCGCGTACTCGATCGGTCTTGCGGCGAGCCTTGGCCCGTAAGCGCCGTGACTGTAGCACTGAGCTGTACCTTGGGTGAATAAACCCGTGTTTGTTGGCGATCTGACTACGGAGCCTTCTCTGCGCCGTGTCGGAGAGTCGACGAACCCTGCCGTAGCGCCTTTGTGCGTTGCGGAGTGGAGGAGCGTCGTGCCCTTTCCTGACCGTCGCTCGTAGGGTAAGCCTTGTGCAAACCCTTCTCTACATAACTGGCGCCCAACGTGGTTTCGGCATGGCATCAGAGCAGGCCCCTTCACGGCCCTCGTTCCTGCCTCACCCCCTGGCTGCGGACTTATCGTCCTTCGGAGCGAACGACACCGATAGCACGAGGTAGGTTCGCCTTCGCGACCCTCTGCTTTCGGCCACCGGGAGCGATCCCTTCCTTGGAGCGCCCTAGGTGATGTCGACAGCTCGGATGTGTACGCTAGTCCTATATAGCCACGCCAGTTACGGGTTTTATCAACTGTTTGAGACGCGCGGGGAGCAGGTGCCTACTAGTCCCTCCGGCGTGCTGTCTCCGCTCGCTGGCCTTTGTCCCGAGCTCAGTTGTGCCCAACGTGCCGCATCGGAGCCACCCCGCTTAGATGCTCGCACGAATACGCTCGCCGGCCTCCCTTTGTCCCGAGCGTTGTTCGCTGCGCCATGTGCCGCATCGGAGCCACCCTGCTTAGATGCCGGTACGAATACGCTCGCCGACCTCCCTTTGTCCCGAGCGTCGTTCGTCGCGCCATGTGCCGCATCGGAGCCACCCTGCTTAGATGCCGGTACGAATACGCTCGCCGGCCTCCCTTTGTCCCGAGCGTCGTTCACTGCGCCATGTGCCGCATCGGAGCCACCCTGCTAGATGCTCGCACGCATACGCTCGCTGGCCCACCGTTGTCCCGAGCGCATTTCTCGGACGGATACGCCGCGGTGCAGCCTTCCCGCTACGCCGTAGGCGCTCGCTCGCTCGCTGGCCTGCCTTAGTCCCGAGCGCAGTTCGGTGTCCCGTGCGCCGCAGCTGAGCCTCCCTGCCTCGCTGTTGGTGCAAATTGCTCGCTGGCCTCTCCTTGTCCCGAGCGCAGCTGGGAAGCAATGTCGAGCGCGAGCCACCCCGCTCAGCCGACAAAGTCGCCGCGTTTTCCGCCTACCGCTTGTCTCACGCGCATCCGAGCGACATTTTCGACATGCGTGAGTCACCCCGCTCCGCTGTCAATCCGTCTGCCGGTCATGTGAGGCCTCATGCGCCTGTCGGAGGGGCAGCCCAGCTCTTCTCTTTGCCGTTTACTGGCCCCATTCGGTCGGTCGTGCATTGAGCGGACCACCTGTCCGTTGGTCCTTTTTGCTCTCCGGAAGTTGGCGTTAGCGTACGTGCCGTTTGCCGTGGAGACGTACAATCCGGCTTAAGCGCTTGTGCGAGCCATCGGGCCGCCTCGCGCGCTGGGCGTTGACATGGCAGTGGTACCTTGTTCTGCGCTACCGGAAATGGAGTTCAAACGTGGTGGCGGACGCTTTGTCGCAAGCCCCCGTTTCGGCGTTCGATCCTTTGGTCCGCCACTCCCGCGAGCATTCGCACCAAGTAGAAGCCGGAGCCTCAGTCTCCAATGGCTCAAAAGGCGCGAACCTCATGCACTTAGTAGAGACCGGAGCCTGTGTCTCCAATGGCTCGAAAAGCGCGACCCCCGACGGCGAAGCGATCGTCGGATTGCCAGCCCCGGGAGAGGACGTTTACCTGGTGGATCCCGTTACCTCATCGGGTATTGTGTTCAGCAGGCAAGAGCTGCTAAAGGCTCAGCAGAGCGATCCATTTTGTAAATAGCAATCGTTGACGGGCTCAAAGAGCCGAGCTCCCATGAGGAGCGGGGCGGCAAAGCCGCCGGGCGCACCCGGACAGGTTGTATTGCTGTTGGCGCCGAGTGCCACGCAGCTTGTATTGTTGCGGGCACGTGGGATCCGTATCTGCTTAAGCAGAACGACCCGTTTTGTAAGTAGAAATCGTTGACAGGCTCCAAGAGCCGAGCTCCCAAGAGGAGTGGGGCGGCAAAGCCGCCGGGCGTACCCGGACAGCTAGTATCGCTGTGGGCACGTTGGATACGTATTTGCTTGACGCCGATAAAGCTCTCCTGCGCTATATCCCATTTTGAGGAGGCTCCCCAGGAGTCTTTCAAGGTGGTGATACCCCGCAGTCTAAGGAAAGCCACCCTGAGCTATTTCCACGACTCGCGGGTGGCCGGACATGCGAGTGGCCTTAAGACTTTCCAAAAGTTGTGCCGCTCCGCTACCTGGCCAGGCATGAAGCGTGACGCTCTTCACTACGCCCGCTCATGCCGCGTGTGCCAATGTATGAAGCCTCGCGCGGGCAGACCCCCCGGGCTCATGCAGCCAATCGACAGCCAGCTACCCTGGCAAGTCGCGGCCTGTGACATTATGGGACCTTTTCCCAGAAGCCGGCGAGGCTACGTTTTTCTCCTGGCTGTCACAGATCACTTCAAGAATGGGTTCAACTTTTTCCCCTCGGAAGTTAACGGCACGCGCAATCTCGGACAAGTTGACCGAGTTCTTTAACCGCTTCAGCTTTCCGGTGGAGCTGACAACGGACAACGCGTGCTACTTCACGGCCAAGATGTTCGTGGATGCGTGTGCTGCCTTTGGCATTAAGCACCGCAAGACAACCACGTATCACCCACAGGCCAACCCGACAGAACGGATTAACCGGAACCTCAAGCCCTTGCTCGCGGCCTTTGCCCAGCAACATAGGGATTGGGATGTCTGTCTTAACGAGATAGGCTTCTCCTTGCGGTCCACGGTGAACCGTTCGACTGGGTACATGCCCGCTTTCCTCAACTTCGGGAGAGAGCTGCCAAACCCCATGGACCGCGTTCTGCGGACCGGCAGCGGGGCGTGCGCCACGAAAGCCGGCCTTTCCGGCTACGCGGCGGAACTGCGCTCACGGATGGACGCGGCCCTTCACCTGGCCCGTTCCAACCTGGCAAAAGCGCGAGCTGGACAAAAAGCCCAGTACGACCGGTCACATAGGGACGTGCACTATGGTGTCAGCGATCTCGTCCTCAGAAGTAACCATGTCTTGAGTGACGCCGCCAAAGGCATCTCTGCCTCCATGTCGGCCAAATGGTTGGGCCCGTACCGAGTGGAGACCAAAATGTCCCCTCTGGTATACAAGCTGGCTGACTCCCAAGGGAGACCAGTCGGCGGTCCAGTTCACGTCTCGGACCTCAAGCCTTTCGTTGCCCGTAGCAACGATTGGGGAGAGGGGGAGGCGGTCAACGAACGGCAGGCAAACCGTGATACGGCTGGCCCCAGGCCACGCCACCGGTACAACCTACGGAAACGCACCTAGGCAGGTTCTCTCCCACCAGCTGGTAGCCGGACTTTATTCCCTACCATGCCGATGAAAGGAGAGACACAGCTACGGTGCGAAGGCGCACGTTGAAGTGGTGACAGGCCCTTTTGGCCTAATATACCCTCTCGTGCTCACCCGCCTTCTGACGCGCCTAGTCAGCTTTCTCCCACTAGCAGGTAGCTGGACTTCATTCCCTACCATGCCGGTGAATGGAGAAATGTAGCTACGGTGCAAGGGCGCACATCGAATAGGTGACAGGCCCATGTGGCCTAATATACCCTCTTATGTGTGGCCCAAGCCTCAGCCTGGCAAACGCCCCTTTTTGGGCTGTCAGTCAGGCGGGCAACTTCCTTGGCACGCCGGCTATGCGGGGGGGCGTTCCTGTCCTGCACCTTGTGTCGTCCAGTCTGCTCCCTGCGCCTGGCTCCATTGTGCCACCTGCCTTGCTGACCACGAAGCCGGCTGTCCCTGGCCCTACCATGTCAGCCTGTTGCCGACCTCAAGGCCTGCTGCTCCTGGTTCTTCCGCCATGAATGACTCCTGCCTCTGGGGGCCACGAACCCGTGCCAGCCTTGCCTCCTGCTGCCTAGGCTGCCGCTAATTGTGGCTGGTCCCCATTCAGGCGCTGACCTCTGGCCGAGGAGGGTCACTGCGGCTGCCGCTGCTGACCTGGCTGCCGGTCATCCCGGCCTGCTGTTCCTGCTAGCGTGCAATCCGGGGAGCCCAGTGACTTCTGTGGTGGCTGCTGCGCCAAAACGGCAGCCACGCCTCGCGCGTTCCTGGCTGCTCCAGTCCCGCGGACCTCGAGTGTTGCTGGCGTTCATGGTGCTGCCCTGCCCCGTCCTGCCTGGGCTGCTGATTCTTCCACCTGGCAGGGGGTCCTTCCAGTGTGCGGAACTTTGGTGGCCAAGGCAAACCCCTGGCTTTGTGTCAAGAGAAGCGACGTCTTCACCTTTTTGGACTGCTGTGACCCCTTCTCCCTGTCCTGGTCCTGAGGAAGACGACGACACCCTCTTAGACTTTGCCCCGTTGGCTTAGCCCTCTTTGGCTGAGTCAACCTTGCCACTTGGCCTCGGTCAGCCACTTTGGAGGCTGGCCTCGGTCTTTAGGAGGGGGGAATGTGGGGATCGAGGTGCCTTCCCGCGCCTCGTCCCCCAGCTCGCGCGTGGCGCTTAGCTCGATCCCCGGGAACCGCCGCCGTAACGGCAACATGGCGGACATGGCGAGCGCGCCGGACTTACTTTCCCGCGCGAACCGTGCTTCTCCCCCCCCGGGATTGGACTTGCCCCGCGAGACACGTCACCGGGACGCGCCCTGATTAGCCTCGCGCGCGGCGGCCCCCGGGCACCCTCTCCACCCGAGCTCTCGTCCGCTGAGCGCTTCCTCGCCGCGAGAGAGGCACACAGGCTCGCAACGAGGTGGTTACATGAGACCTTTGTTCTCGCAACTCCTCGTTATCGCGCTTGGCGGACCGCTACCCGGTTAGCCCTAGCGCAGCGGGCGCGCGTACTCGATCGGTCTTGCGGCGAGCCTTGGCCCGTAAGCGCCGTGACTGTAGCACTTAGTGAATGAACCCGTGTTTGTTGGCGATCTGACTACGGAGCCTTCTCTGCGCCGTGTCGGAGAGTCGACGAACCCTGCCGTAGCGCCTTTGTGCGTTGCGGAGTGGATGAGCGTCGTGCCCTTTCCTGACCGTCGCTCGTAGGGTAAGCCTTGTGCAAACCCATCTCCACAAGCGACGCCTGCAATCGCCGCCAATACTTACGCATTTCGACGAAAAAGCCGATACCGAAGTCCACTCCGACGCAAGCAGCGTAGGACTCGGCGCCGTGCTTGTGCAGAGGACTGACATACTAGAATGGGTTGTAAGTTACGCTAGCCGGTCGCTGTCGAAGGCGGAAGCAAATTATTCCACAACAGAAAAGGAGTGCCTCGCCATCATCTGGGCTACATCAAAGTTTCGCCCCTACCTCTATGGCAGGCCCTTCAAAGTTGTGAGCGACCACCACGCCTTGTGTTGGCTAGCTAACTTGAAGGATCCTTCAGGTCGCCTATCACGATGGACTCTGAGACTTCAAGCTTTCGACATCACCGTCTTTTACAAGTCCGGGTGAAAGCACTCTGACGCCGACTGCTTGTCTCGCGCCCCCGTCGAACTGCCGCCACAGGATGACCAGGATGACGACACTTTCTTGGGACCCATCAGTGCCCACGAATTCGCCGAACAACAGCGAGCCGACCCGGAACTAAGGAGCCTTGTAGACTACCTGGAAGGCAAGACCGTCAGTTTGCCGAAGGTGTTCAGGTGAGGATTGGCGTCGTTTTTCTTGCAAAACGACATTCTCCTAAAGAAGAACTTCTCGCCTCTCCGAGCCAACTACCTCCTCGTGATACCCTCAGCATTGCGTCCAGAGGTTCTGCAAGCCCTCCATGACGACCCAACGGCTGGACACCTCAGTTTTTCCCGCATGCTCGCGGGGATACAAGAAAAATACTACTGGCCTCGCCTCTCTGCCGACGTCGCCCATTACGTAAGGACATGCCGAGGCTGTCAGCGACGCAAAACACCACCGACAAGGCCAGCCGGACTTCTACAGCCGATCGAGCCACCTCGCCGACCGTTCCAGCAGATCGGGATGGACTTACTGGGGCCTTTTCCGACGTCGACGTCCGGGAATAAATGGATCGTCGTAGCTACGGACTACCTCACCCGCTACGCCGAAACAAAAGCCTTGCCCAAAGGCAGTGCCGCTCAGGTAGCCCGATTCTTCGTTGAGAACATCCTCCTGCGTCACGGTGCCCCAGAAGTCCTCATCACCGACAGAGGTACGGCCTTCACGGCTGAACTAACTCAAGCCGTCCTGCGATACAGCCAGACAAGCCATCGCCGGACCACCGCCTACCACCCGCAGACGAATGGCCTCACCGAGCGCCTAATTAAGACCATCGCGCACATGCTGGCAATGTACGTCGACGTCGAACACAAGACGTGGGATGCCATCCTTCCGTACGTGACCTTCGCATACAACACGGCCGTGCAAGAAACGACGCACATGGCGCCGTTCAACCTGGTCTACGGAAGGAAACCGGCAACGACGCTTGACGCCATGCTACCGGATGTCACCGACGAAGAAAATCTCGACGTTGCCACCTATTTGCAGCGTGCCGAAGACGGTCGACAGCTCGCCCGCCTGCGCATCAAGAACCAGCAGAGAACCGACAGCCGACAGTACAATCTTCGATGACGCTACGTCGAGTACCAGCCCGGCGACCGTGTTTGATTCTGGACATCGATACGCCGACGAGGACTTAGCGAGAAACTCTTACGTCGCTTTTTCGGACCATATAAGATCATCCGACGTATTGGCGCACTGGACTATGAGGTCGTGCCAGACGGTATTTCGCAATCACCGCGGCGCCGCGCACGACCTGAAGTCATCCATGTGGTGCGTCTTAACCCTTTCTACGCCCGCTGACGAACTTAGGTCCTTTGTTGCTTTGTTATTGTTTTTTTGTTTTCCTTTCTGTACGCGTGGTTTTGTTTTTTCTTTCATGTTTGTAGCAACGGGGCGATGCTTTTTAAGGGGAGGGCATTGACACGTATACATTTTTATCTTTCACCTGTGGCCGCTTTCTACCGGCTAACAAATGTTAAACGTTATCGCTCGGCGCAGGACGCACCTGTATTAGAAGCTTCTCGAACGTTATCGATGCTTCTATCCGTCGTCTGTGGTCAGCGACGCTCATGTAATCGGATTGTGTGAGCGACGAGAATTGTCTAGAACTTTCTGGAAGACACGCCGGCACCAGGGATGAATCTGGAACCTTCGATGACTCGCGTATAAAAGCTGACGCGTTTCGCCGCTGATCGAATTTCGACGATTGCCGACTGTGTTCGCCGCTATCGTTGTGCTTCGAGTGTAGCTTGCTTTTGTGGGCACAGGTTCGCCCAATAAAGAATGAGTTTCGTCATACACAGTTTTACGACTGTTTTCTTCACTGTCACTACTTCGTGACAATATAAATTAAACAAGAGCGGTCCAAGAATACTGCATTTAAGAACACCAGCATTTATCAATTTCAGAGGGGATAGGTTGTCGTTGATAGAAACGCAGTGCTTCAGGTATTTAAAATATGATCTTAAAAGTTTTAAAGGTGCTCCTCTCATCCCGCAAAGTTCAAGTTTTAGTTATAACGTGTCATTGTTGAAACTGTCGAATGCTTTTGAAAGATCTACACATATTCCAATAACAAACTGTTTTTCCGCAAATGCTTCTAGAATAATTTCTTTTTGAGTTAACAGAGAATGTTCCGTCGATCGATCTTTGCGATAACCAAGCTGACATTCGTTCATCAAATTGAATTTATCTACGAAAGAAGAAGTCCTAGAATGTGACAGTCTCTCCAGACCTTTAGAGAACACGGTAAAAGAGAAATTGGTCGGTAATTGGCCAGGTTATTTTATCTCTATTTTATTGCGATAGCAAATATATGGACACTTCAACCGGATTTCTGCCGTCGGCGTCGCCGTCGCTGTGAGGTTCCGTATAAAGTCCAAGGGCGATAAAATCGTCGCCGCGCGCCGTATGCGCGAGCGAAAGCGCGCGGGGGACGCGCGCTATCACCGAGAGCGAACGCACGGCGGAAAGCAAACGCGACCATCGCGCGAAAGGCCGTGGGAGTATGGGAGGGAGGGAAGCGGGGCGACGCTGTGCTTCGGCGCCAAAGGCGTATCTTGCAACTGGGCGTAAGGGGAACTTGCCACTCAATCTCCCACGCGAAAGCAAGAAAGCGGGAAGGCAGCTCGGGAGGGAGGGGGGCGGGCGGCTTCTACTCTGCCAACAACTGCGCTCGCACTTTGCCCGCACCGTCTGTTATCTCCACACAGCTCTGACCTTTGTATGCGCTGTGCATTCGCTGCTCAGTTTCCGTTGAAGCGATAGACCGCACGAACCTTCGCCGCCCGCTGCGGCGGCTGCGCTTGCTGCCAGCGTTTTGACAGTCGTCGTCTGCGGTCATTCAGTGTGATCTATTCATGCTTGCTTGTGCGCGCTGACACCACGTTTGTTAATTCAGTTAGTAAGGGAATGTGTCCAAGTTTATGCAGCCGATAAAACTACTATCCCTACTCCGAATAGCTCTCTACTAATTTGCTATCTCAACTGATGCTTGGCCTTTGGGGCGAAACTGTGACATTTAAAAAAAAATAAGAATAACTTTTGAAATTTGCATTTTTTTGTGGAAAACTTCCGGTTGAGAGGGCTAGATTGTAGATATGAGTGAGAACTGGTGCAATTAAATCGGCTAAGTATTTTACAGGTTTTATTTGTGAATTATCTATGTCCAGAGGTGCGCTGTTTCTAAGTGGACAAAGTGTGGCAAAAGTTTCAGATTCGCTCGTCGGGTTTAGAAAAAGGCGATTATGGTTTTTTGTAGCGTTAGCTAGCGTGGCCTAGCCAAGCCCGTTTCGCGCGGCACATCAAGAGCCGTGCTGCGCATGCGCAAGGATCAGTGATGTCACACGGCTTGCGCACCGGAGCCACCGGAGCCGGCACCTCTCGCGCACAGCGCCGCCGCCGCGCGCGACTCACCGCCGCCGGTCTGCGCATTCCAGAGGAGTGACGTCGTAGCCGTGGTAGACGCACTGGCGCCGGCGCGCGCTCGCTGTGCAGTCGCCGTCTGACACTGCGCTGGAGCCGCTGCGCTTCTGACTGGCGTTTGCAAGTGTGGTATAGCCATGGAGAAGGAGAGCGCAAATGCTGCTCAACAGCGCAGAAGAACGGAGAAGCTTGACTCATCGGATCCCGAAGTAGTTGCCTGGCAATTAGCGGTTGAGCGTAGGAGGAATGAACAGAAGAAGGCTATATACATGTGCCACATAATACGTATACCGCGTGTGTGTCATTGGAGCAGCTGTAAGCATGCCAATCAAGCTAATCCTTGACAATCTAGACAACCAGGAAAGCTAAGAATAATCAGCTGAACCTTTGCTAACGCTACGTATATCCTGGCATAGCCGAGCTAAGCCACTGCAACTTTCTTTCAAGCATATTGTTTGCATCAAAATGATGGGAGCTTTTCCCTAGATTCAGGAAAAGGTCATTAAAAGTTTAGGCCAGTTTAGTATCATGCACTGATTGATCAATTTGTAATGAAGAAGAGTAGCTTGCGCCTTAGCGGCATCGCCACCGGCATGAGCTCGTGGTTTCTGTCCTTGGCCGAACGCTTGTGACTGCTCCCCGTTCGCCTGCGTTCATTGCCAATAAACGTCTTAGCAAGTGGTGGAGGTTGCTGGGTTTCGATCACCCTGGAACTTCGGAGTCGCATTCTACCCCCCATCATGCCCGACGACGCAAGCGGCACTCCTCAAACTCCTCCACCGGCGGCGCCCACCCTGGTTTGTGCCGGTGCCTTGCGTCAGCGAGATCCCCCCATCTTCTCCGGCACAGATGAAAAAGACGTTG
>NC_051164.1:9511454-9555171 GCF_013339745.2 Dermacentor silvarum | reverse complement strand
AAATAGAGACCGTGAATTGGATGCAAAGAATGGAAAGAAAAAGGACAATAGAGATTTACAAGAATGAAAAGAAAGAAATTAGAAGGGAAAATCTGTACGATAACACAAAGTGCAGTGCCTTGCTATTTGAGGCTCGAGCTGGTTGCCTTAGGACGAAAACATATCGGAACAAATATTCGGGACTAGCTGAGACATGTGCATGCTGCAGTAAAGATCCAGAAACCACTCAGCACATCCGGATGGAATGCGACGGGATCTACCCAGCGAGAACCGTAGGTAACGTGCAACTCTCAGAAGCACTTGGTTTCAAAGTTGAAGGAAACAAACAGATCAGCCGTATAGATCAGCAAGAGACGATTGGAGTACTGGGCCGCGATTTTGTAGCGATGCCTTATGACTTATTTTGGAATAGTCTTATCATCCACCGCTCACGGCCCGCTGATCCCGTTGATAACGCGAGCGGACCGTCGCTCTGACCACTGACAAAGCGCGATAAGCTCGAAAAGGCATTATTACTTTAAAGGCATCGCTACAAAATACCAGCCCTGGTGGAAAAAAAGCAGGGAAAAGATGGATACGATCTGATCTCTAAAATCATAGGCAGCGGCACAAGGTAAATTTTTGGAAAAAGAAAAATAATAATGAGAGGTATACAAACATGCTAGATAACGAACATGTATAGTATACCTGATTAAATCAAGCAGGCTAGGTGACTGTTTGTCGCCGCCCCGTTTCAAAGGGGATGCCAATAAATCATCATCATCATCATCATTACTTCAATTTTTACAAAAGTAAAAAATGAATAAATATTTGAACATCCTCCTTTACCCTTCCCCTTGCCCTGATGGATTCATTCCTGGGGCCGGAAACGTTTTATTATTTTAATAAACGTTCTAACAACAACAACAACAACAACAGAATGCGTGGCACACATCTTACATCCCTTGACCCATGGCACGGTACGTTGTTGTTGATGATGATGATTATGATTGTTTATTGGAATCTTCAAAACGGGCTGGTGACAAATAGTCACCTAGCCTGATTGAGTGAACCAGGTTTATTTACATACAGCAGGCAAGCTATATGCAACTTACATGTCGGGCACGCTGCGTTTGCAGGCACCTTAACTAAATGGCGCCACCATACTGGCGGAGGATCGGGCAGCTCGGGATCGCGTTGATTGCGCGCCTCGTCTGAATCGCATCTCGTCGTCTGTACCTGCTCACACTGCGCTTGCAGGTGCCTTACCTAGATGGCGCCACCATACTGGCGGAGGCTCGGTCGTCTGCGCGCCCGCCTAGGGAGCGTTTATAGGGCATTTTATTGCGATAGCAATTATATGGACACTCAAAAGCAGATTTCTGCCGTCGGCGTCACCGTCGCCGTCGCCGTGAGGTTCCGTATGACGTCAATGGAGATGAAATCGCCGCCGCGCGCCGCCGAACGCTGTATGTGCGAGTGAAAGGGAACGAGGGACGCGCGCTTTCACGGGGAGTGAACGCACGGCGGAGAACAAACGCGCGTTCTGTGCTGTGCTCCTTTAAGGGCTGCAGAAGTAGGCGTCTCTTTCCTCCTTTACAATCACCATATATGTAGAGCAAACGCGCCTTCTTCTGACGCACGAAAGGCCGTGGGGGGGAGGGGGAGGGAGGCGACGTTTAGCTGCGGCACCAAGTGCCTATTTATATCAGAGGCTCCGGCGACAGTCACCAACGCCGCACGCATTTTGTGCGAACGCGGGCAAAACGCCGAGGGCGTCGACAACAGTTCTGCGTGTTGCCGGTGCTGCTGCATGTCCAAGTTTATACAGCTGATAAAGCTACTATCATTACTCCGTATAGCTCTCTACAAATTTGCTATCGCAATTGATGCTTCGCCTTTCAGGTGAAACTGCGACAACTTTTTTCCGCTGCCCGATAGCAAGCGCTTGCGTGGCTCAGAGGTAGAGTTTCTGGCTCTCACGCAGCGGGTGCGGGTTCGATCCTGGCGGGAACCGGGTGCTTCTAACGCGATACTGTTTAGGGCCCCGTGTCGCAGAAAATCCGGCGTCGGTGTCGGCATTAGCGCCCGCGGCCGAGAAAATCATCCCCAACCACGTTTAGGTATGCCACACCATTCTATCATTAATGTTGTTCACGCCTTGTCTTACATTCTTGGCAAAGCTATTCCTCGGAATTTTGAGAATGACAACCCACAAACAAATGTCATGAAACGAAACACCCACAGCACATGCCTTTTATGTTAAATCTTCTCAGACTGAAATATTAAAAGTGCGAAACAAATACGGAAACCTGAAAATGATGTAATTTCTTTGGCGCGGTTGTGCACTATCTCCGGGATCGGCCCACGCAAGAGGCCACGTTTCCACCAGAAAGCTCGCCTACGTGCACAGCGTTCGCAGCCAGTGTTTGCTAGTAACAATCGGCCCAAGCCTGATAAAATGCGGGTATTGGTACAGTCCTTTTGGTGTGTTGATTGTCACCAGCTTGCGGGATGCCTCGTCCAGTTGAACTTGCAAATACGCATCCTTCAAGTCCAACTTGCTGAACTTCTCGCCACCGCTAAGACGGCTAAACAGGTCTTCAACGCGTGGTATCGGGTACTTTTCAGGCACTGTCACGGGATTAACAGTGACCTTGAAGTCGCCGCATATCCGAATCTGGTCACTTCGCTTCAAGATAGGCACGATAGGCGCAGCCCATTCCGAAGTCTTAACTGGACGCAGCACTCCAACTCGTTCCATGCGCATCAGTGCCTCGTTGGCGCAGTCGATCATTGCGAACGGAACAGGACGAGTCTTGAAGAACCTCGGCTTCACGTTGTCTTCGATTGTTATTTTCGCGGACACTCCCTTGAATGTTCCCAAGGCGTCGTCGAAAACACTCGCATACTCAGCGACGAGTCCCTCAACCCACGTGATAGCCTTAACGTCCACCACATTGCGCAGTTCAATTCCGAGGCCTTTCATCCAGCCACGTCCCATCAGGGACGGGCAGTGTCCTGGGACGACGTACAACATGTCCCGGCACTCATGGTTTCCTAGTCGTACAGTGGCAGGCAGGCTGCCTTGCACCGGGGACAGCTCACCGGTGTAACCTTTCAGCATGACGCTTGACGGTTCCAGACGGCATGACGGAAATGTGCGGTGAAAGGTCTCTTCCAACACGACAGACACACTTGCCCCCGTGTCGAGTTCCATAATGAGTGAAGTTCCATTCACGGAGACCTCAACCCGGTACGGGCTACCGTCGTGAGCCGGTGCGCGCACTTGCCACATTTCGTAGACTTGCGGTGCCGGTGTCTCAGAGCGGCTTTCTTCGTCGTCTACGGTATGAATTGACTGATGCTTCCCGGACAAAAAACATGCTGAACCGCTTGCTCTCGTAACTGTAACTGCCTTGCATACTCGCGCCAGGTGCCCCTTGCTTCGACACTTGTGACAGAAGCTACTTGCATGTCGACACTGCGTCGCCAGATGCTCGCCTCCGCAGCAAACATGAAACAGGTTTATGCTTCTGCTTTCCTGTATCACGTGACACGGCATTAGTCGGCGCAACAGTCATTGGCATGGCCGTTGACAGCGCGCGTGAATCTTTGTTCGCCACTTCCATCGCGATAACTGTCTTCTTTGCGGTATCAAGGGTCAAATCTGTTGACTCCTACAGTCGTCGCTGCGTTGCCTCGTCGTTGATCCCTGCCACAATGCGGTCACGTAGCATTCTGTCTCGGAACGCGGCGAAAGCACAATCGTCAGCAAGTTTGTTCAGGCTAGCGAAAAAATCCCCAGCCGTTTCACCAGAATGACGTATTCTTGAATTGAACGTTGCAACCACTTCCGATGGTCTCAGGCGAAAAATGCTTCTTCAGTTCGTCAAGGATCGTTGACAGGCTTGTTTCTGACGGCTTCGACGGTGACAGCAGGTTCCGCAGTAATGAATACTTGGCAGGTCCCAAACAGGTGAGAAATACTGCTCGCTTTTTTTCACCTTCGACATCGTTGGCTATGAAAAATATTTCTACCCGCTCTTCGTCGTTAGCAGGAGTACGATGCAGGGTGCTAGAACCTTCGCCACCGAAGAGTCTCCTACGAGCCTGGAGAGAGAGTTTGGGTCTGGACTCCTGTTCGCCGTCGTGGCCTTTCAGATAAACTACTGAGGCGGTACTTCGGTCCGTATAAAGTCATACGACGTCTCTCTGATGTCAACTATGAAGTCGTTTCCGATAGTCCACATTGCTCAAGGCGTCGACGGCATACACCGGAGATTGTGCACGTCGTCCGGATGAAGCCTTATTTGTCCGAATGAAATCACTGCAGCATACGCGTGGACAGATCCTGGCGTCGTCACGATAAAGCATTGGGACGATGCTTTCTTAGAAGGGAGGCAATTTCACGACTAAAGAAGACAATGAAGGGAGGGACACAAGCGCAAGCATCTCTCTCTCCGAAGAAGACAAAGTTGGCGCGGACAATTATTGTTGAGCCTTCAATATAGAACCTGTGTTTGTTGTCGCACCACCGTCGTTCTGTGTGCCGTTCTTCGCATCTTGCGACAATATATGTTGTGTTCTACTTTCTGGGGTTTTACGTGCCATAACCAGTTCTGATTATGAGGCACGTTGTAGTGGAGGGCTCCGGATTAATTTTGACCACCTGGGGTTCTTTAACGTACACTACAACGAAAGCACACGGGCGTTTTTGCTTTTCGCCTCCATCGAAATGCAAATGCCGGGATTCGATCCCGCGACCTCGTGCTCAGCAGCGCAACGCCGTAGCTGACTGGGCCACCCCGGCGGGTTATATATGTTGTCTATGTCGTCACCGAGCCTCATGTAATCATATTCTGTGCGCGACGGGAATACATTGTAGAACTTCTGCTCGTGCCAGTGATTAGGCTGGAAGGTTCATTGAGCTTACATAGCCGACACTTCTGATCCGCAGATCATATTTCGACGATCGACAACTGTGATCGTCGCAGTCATTGTGCTTTGAGTGTCACGTGCTTTTGTGGGCATAGATTCACCCAATGAAGGTTAGTTTCGTGTTAGACAGTTTTCGCGACTTTGTTTTTCACTATCACGACAACATGACATGTGGTAGACGTGCTGCATCGTTTATGATCCGGACCCCGCAAATCCGTGAATTCCCCGACCGGGAAAACGACACCGATGTCACCGTGGACAATCGAGCTAGCCGCAGGATGCAAAACCTGCCTCCGGAGCACGGACATCTACCCGAGCCGACCGGAAAGACGAACGCCAAGTCAGTAGGCACGATGACAGCTCCAGCGACGCTTCTCATGCTGAAATAACCTCGGGCGCCACCGGCATTTCGCGGATCACTACTGAATACCCAGAAGCCAGGGTGGAGACCTATGAAAAAGTCGCGACATTCAACAACCTGAACTGCGAGGACAAGCTGCGCCAAGTCTATTTCTCTTTGGATGAGTGCTCCGAAATGCTTTGAGAATCAAGAGTCAATCTTGAAAGGAAAGAGTTGCAATTTTCACTGAAAGGATGACACGCCTGTTTGGTGATGCTGACCTCGACTTGCCAGAAGAAAAAAGAAAGTTTGTATCCTGATGAAAGCACTGAAGATACCGTGTTCACCGGAATAATTTGCAACCCACCGAAGACCGTCGCGGAATTTTCATGGGAAGCTACGTCCATCGAGACGACGCTGGACATGCACACAGGACAATATGACCGCCAAACGGTTATGCCAAAGAGGTCCAAACAGCTGGCACCAACCACTTGCTCGAGATCATTCGAGCAATCGTGCACAAAGAGCTACAGAGGATGTTCCCAATGTCGCAGCCTCAGATAGCCTCGATCGCTGACGTCGTGAAAGACGAGATCCAAGGGTCATTGGGAAGTGCAGCCGGAATCACCGCAGCCCCAGCCTGAAGCGATGACCTACGCCCCCCTCGCTTGCCGTCAGGGTCCGCATTCCTGCCCACGCCATGGCCCCGTCACGCCGCAATTACAGCGCCAGCCTTTGCCACCGCCTTCTCCAGCTCAGCCGCCTGTGAGCCCGCACAACGCCCCAGGAAGACAGACGTGTGGCATGCTCCCGACCACCACCCGCTCTGCTATCACTGAGGCGAAGCTGGCCCAAGTGTAACGCCGTTGCCCATACCGCGAGATAAAACTACGAGGGCTCGCCGTCAACGCTCCGCGTCCAAAGCTAGGTTAACGACCACCAGACATCGCCGACTACCTAGCAGCCATTCAGTGGAGGCCTTGACTACCATCCCGTTCGCCATTAAAAGAAACACTGTGGGGCTTTACGTCCCAACACCATGATCCGATTATGAGGCATGATGTAGTGGGGGAACCCGCAAATTTCGACCATCTAGGGGTCTTTAACGCGCACCCAGTGCACAGCACATGGGCGTTCTGGCATTTCGCCTTCTTCGAAATGTTGCCGCCGTGGCCGGAAATCGATCCCGGAACCTCGTGCCTAGCAGCGCAACGCCCTAGCCACTAAGCCACCCCGGCGGGTGTCCCGTTCGCCATCGCCATCGCCAGGCGGGGTATCTCTCGGCGCAGTACCGAACGTATACCCAGGACCAGCCCGTGGCTGCTTCGTAAGCGGACGCGTGAGCCGACGCTGGCCCTAACTGCAACACAAGATAAACAACCACCGAACTCGACGTGCTTCTTGACGGTCACGCAGTCACCGCTTTGATGGACACTGCAGCCGACTACTCCGCCATGAGTGAATCCTTCGCAGCCAAGTTGGAGAAAAATTAAGACTGCATGGGAATGCCCTCAAATCCGGTCAGCTGGCGGACTCCTGACAACACCGACTGGAATCAGCACGGCAATCAGTTCATGACCGGACCTGCCTTGATACGTTTGTTATCCTCCAACAGTGCTCACTATACGTAATTCTCGGCATGGACTACCTGAAGTCCAAGTAGATAACTCTATCTGAATCCCAGCGTGTGTCCGTCTACTTCTCTCCTGGTGTTTGCGTCTTAAAGGCTGAGTTCCATCGTTTCTACCAGTATGTACCAAAAGGCCCAGCAACAGACTCTTCTCCCAATACCAAGCAATACCGCCGGAAAGCTCTCCGCGTCGCCATGCCTTGAGTGTGCTTGAAAATCAAGTCGGCATTCCGCCTTGCTCCAGCTTCCTCATTTCTGTCGGCACCGAAACACCCACAAACGTAGAAAGCGTTATCGAGAGCGACAAACGTCTACTGCTCGACAGACAGACAGACGGACGGACGGACGGACGGACGGACAAGAACTTTAATGAAGGTCCTAAGAAGCTCCGTTGCCCCCTCTCAGGGAGGCGGCGAAGCCGCGGGCAGCACCCACGTCGGGACGGGGAGACCGGGTTCCAGCGCCGCATCGTGGGCTCTCTGGACAGCCCAAAATTGGTGTGACTGGTCGGAGCTCCGAAGAGCAGAGCTCCACTCCTCTGCAGTGCCTCGATGCGGGCCCCTCTGTAAAGAGGGGCATCCCCAGAGCATGTGGTCTGAAGTACTACGTTGTCCGCAGCTACGGCAGTCTGGACTAAGCAGTCTGGATTGATGTATGTATTGCTTCTACAACTTTGTCTAATACAGCCTCAAGCTTGTCTAAACGACTGTTGGTTGCATTTTCGAATTTGTCAAATCGGCTGGAGAGGGCGCTTTTCGGCTGTCTTCCCACCAGAGATAGTGCTCTCTTTTTGGTTTGACAATTAACCACCGGTTCTGCTACTGGAACTTCTACTGGAATCACCGGTTCTGCTACTTGAACTTCTATGGGATCCTCGACCACAGGGGTAGGTGGCAGCGCAGATTGACTGGTGCACTCCTCTCCCGTCTTCCAATCGTCTTTCTTGAGTGCGGCTACTTCAGATCGGAGCTTGTCAAGAGACTGCTTTAGTAATGTGTTTTCCTTTTCTAGTTGTGTGATTATGCTCTGCTTGTCTATTATGCTCTGGAGATGGACCCCTTGTTACCTTTTTCGGTGGGGGCGGTGGTGAGTTCTTGACTCGGTCGGCCCAGCTGGATCCCGGACTGCCGCTACTGCTGCTGGTGTGCGCCCGGACGCGAGAGCTAGGCCGCCCTCTGGAGCCGGATCTGGTCCGCGAAGCCGGGCGTCTCCAGGAAGTCGAGCGCTCCGCCGAGGGCCCGCGGGATCCGCCGCAGGTGCAGACGCGGTCACGTGAACGACTCCGTGACGTCAAACCTCCGCCTAGCGCTGACTTCAGGGGAGCCGGCGAATTTGTCAGCCGGACTGTTTGCTTGTTTGTCGTCGTCTTCTACAGCGTTGACGGACCACGTAGGGCATCTGGTAGCGTTGCTTGCAGGCCTTGTCTGCCGTGATGTGAGGCCCTCCACAGAGAGAACAATGTAACTCCACATTTGGGAGAACATTGTAACATAATAGCCACCGGAACACGCGCTGATGTGTTGATGTTGTATCACTAACAGATTGCATATGCGGCGTGTTACGTCATCACTAGGTTGCTATAAAAGATGAGTGCGTAGGAAATAAAGGGCAGTGTTTTTACACGGTATCAAGTGTGCTCGCTTCGGCTGCTCCCCGCGAGTTGGCTGTGTGATCTGCTGGTGCTGCCTGTAAATTCCCCTGTTGAGGCTGTGTTCTCTACCGTATATCAGTTGAGAATGCCTGAAGTCGGCAAGCTTGAGCCGTTCGACGTGGGACCAGCTGGGATGAGCATACGTATGCATGCAAGTTGTCGGGCTTCTTCAGCACGCTGACTGATGTAGTCAGCATCAGTTTCGACGCCATCGCATCCATGTTGATGCGGCAACATTGCGTCGAGCACGGTTGTGACATCGTGACCGTGGAGAAGGCGGAACGGTGTCATCCTCGTTGTCTCTTGCTGAGCCGTATTGTATATATGCAAAGGTGACATATGGCATTATCTCGTCCCAGTTTTTGTGCTCCACATCAACATACATGCAAAGCATATCCGCAAGTGTCTTATTGAGGTGCTCCGTGAGTCCATTCGTTTGCGGATGGTACGCCGTTGCCTGCCGATGAGATGTGCCACTAAGTCTTAAAACTGTGCCCAATAGCTCGGCTGTGAATGCAGTTCCTCTGTCAGTTATTAATACTGTGGGGGCGCCATGTCTCAGTACGACATTCTCTATACAAAATCGAGCTGCTTCACTGGCCGTTCCCCGCGGCAGAGCTTCGGTTTCGGCGTAGCGCGTGAGATAGTCCGTGGCTACGATAATCCATCGGTGTCCCGTAGCAGAAGTTGGAAATGGGCCTAGCAGATCCATTCCGACTTGTGCAAATGGAGTTCTGGGTACTTCGATAGGATGGAGGAAGCCTGCTGGTTTGACGGCTGGCACTTTCCGCCGCTGGCAATCAAGGCATGCACGGACGTACTGTTGAACGGTCCCCGTCAATCTTGGCCACTAATACTTTTGTCTCACTCTGCAGAGCGTTCGTGTGAAGCCCAAATGGCCGGATGTTGCTTCATCATGGCATGCCTGCAATATTTTATTCCTGAGAGATGGTGGGACGACGAGCAAGTAGGGGCTGCCGTTCGGAGAAAAGTTCACTTTATAGAGGACGTCGTTGCGTAAGCAAAACGATATTGCTGGCATCGGTGTGAACTGCTGTCGGGGCGTCTTCATCGAAGTGTCCCAGGACCGGTGGATTTTGAAGGCGTTGCCGTAGCTCGTCGAATGCTTTCTGCTGATCTTCATCCCATACGAATGCTACGTCTTCTCTGGTTAGGCGTGTCAACGGCGACGCAATGAGTGAAAAGTTCTGAATAAAATGCCGGTAATATGCGCATAAGCCTAAAAATCGTCTCACTGCCTTTTTGTCGGATGGCACAGGAAAATGTTCAACGGCAGCTATCTTTTCCGGATCAGGCCATGCCCCCTCATTACTGACAACATGGCCTAGAAAAATAAGTTCTTCGAAGCCAAAACGGTATTTTTCCGGCTTAAGCGTGAGACCGGCGGACCGTATGGCTTGAAAAACAGCACGTAGTCGCCTCAAGTGCTCGTCAAATGTCGCAGAGAATACAATCACATCGTCTAGATATACTAATTAAGCACGTTTGCCACTTGAGTCCTGATAAAACGGTGTCTATTAGCCGCTGAAATGTTGCCGGCGCGGAGCACAAGCCGAAGGGAAGTACCCTAAATTCATAGAGGCCATCAGGTGTCACGAATGTTGTTTTCTCGCGGTCTCTTTCGTCTACGTCTATTTGCCAATAGCCGCTTCTTAGATCTATCGACGAGAAATAGCGTGCATGCCGTACTCTATCGAGAGGATCGTCTATGCGGGGTAGCGGGTAAACATCCTTCTTAGTCACCTGGTTGAGTTTGCGGTAGTCGACGCAGAAACGCAAGCAGCCATCCTTCTTTTTGACTAACACTACCGGCGATGCCCAAGGACTTTTCGACGGCTGAATAACGTCATCTTGAAGCATTTTCTGTACCTGGCTTTCTATCGCTTCGCGTTCACGCGCTGCCACCCGGTATGGGTTTTGCCGTATGGGTCTGGCCGTTTGGTCTGTAATAATTCGATGTTTGGTCAGTGGCGTTTGGCCAACTTTGGACGTCGAAGAGAAACAGTTCCGAAACTCATCAATAAGCTCGAGGAGTCTTTCTTTCTGTTTAGGTAGCAAACATGGGCCGACATCAATGGATAGAGGCACGTTCGGCAGACCGGGGAATCGTCTTGCTCAACAGTCATGCAGTCGGTAACATCATTCAGCTCTTCCACGTACGCGACTGCCAAACCACTTGTAAGATGCCGGCGTTCAGGACTAAAGTTTGTTAGTAGGACGTCCGTCTGTCCGCGAGTAATGTCAACTACACCTCTTGCAACTGATACACCATGACTAAACAGCAGACCAGGAATTGTTCGGCGATCATGTTGGAGCACCTTGGCGAGTCGCATGTTACAGGCACAAGAGCGCTTGAGTGAGGAGGGATGGTCACATCGTCATCGAAGATACGTAAATGCTCACGTCGCTGATCGTCACAGGGTACGGCCAAATCTGCATTCATCCAAAACGTGACTGACCTGTCCAGAATGTTTATAATAGCGCCGTATTCGTGCAGGAAATCCATTCCCAGTATCACGTCTCTGCAGCACTCCAGCAATATAACGAAAGTTGCAACAAACGTCGAGCTACCAATAACAATTCTGGCCGTGCATTTGCCTGTAGGGGTCATCAATTGACCTCCCGCCGTTCTTATGTGGGGACCAGTCCATGATGTCTTGACTTTATTAAGGCTATCGGAGAGTTTCTGGCTAATTATTGAGAAATCGGCCCCAGTATCTACTAACGCGGTTACTGGGTGTCCGTCTATGAAAACAGCGAGGTCGGCACTTATGACTTCCCTTGGGGTCGGCAGAGGCATATTGTCCGATTGCACAGATAGTGCTGGGGGTGTTGCAGCATTTCGACGATCGGCAACCCCCCCCCCCCTCCCCAAAGGTCGCTTCTGTGAGTTTCCCCGACGAGGGCTAGGGGACCTGCCGCCCCTGACTACATCGGCGTAACTGCGACCTTGCGGCGAAGAGCTCGGTGCAGGTGACGGAGAGCGGGTTCTACGAGTGAATGGATGTCCTTGCGGAGCAACATCGTCACTGTAGCGCCTGTTTCCGAAGCGAACTCGCGGAAAGGTGGGTGGAAAGCTCTGGTATCCGGGGTCACGATATGGGCAAAAACGGTAAAGGCGGCCGGCTTCTCCACAATGAAAGCACAAAGGACGGCGGTCGACGGTGCGCCACATGTCCGTCCTGCGAACAAATGGTTGACTTGTGGGCGTCCTCTGCGGCCAAGCTGCAGTTGCCTGCGGAGGGAAGTAGGCCGGTCTTTCCACAGGTAAACTAGGTTGCGTGGTCAGTGGCTGCGCGTTGTACGGCGGGGATGGCGGCTCGTTGAAAGGACGAGCCATTGGTTGTGAGTTGTAGGCTGCTGCTGGAGGAGGACGACGAACAGCTGATGCGTAGCTGAGAGACCGTTGGTTCGGTAGAGATTCAGGCAACGAGAATGCCTGCCTGATTTCTTGTCTCACAACCTCTGCTACAGAAGCCCCAACTGACTCCTGCGGGGTCACAAGGAGGTTGCGAATCTCTTCACGAACAACCTCCCGGATGAGCTCACGAAGCTCATTGCCGGCAGCAAGAGCAGAAACGTTGCTCGAGGCGTTGCTTGGGCGATCGAAGGGTCGGCAACGTTGTTGCAGTGCACGTTCGATGGACGTAGCTTCCGAGATGAATTCCGCAACGGTTGTCGGCGGGTTGCGAAGAAGAGCGGCGAAAAGTTGTTCCTTGACGCCTCGCATCAGATGGCAGGATTTTCTTTGCTTCCGGCATCTCTGGGTCAGCGCGGCGGAACAGGCGGGTCATGTCCTCCGCAAACATGGCGACGCTCTCATTCGGTTTCTGGATGCGCGACTCGATTAGTTGGTGGTATAGTGATCTAGATAGGGGTAGTGGGACGAGGGCGACCCGGGAGCCGAGGTCGTTTGCACGGAAACCGGCAGGCGGCGCTACTGCGCCTTTCACCTGAACCGCCCCGCAGTGCGCGCTTATTCGCCGCGCACTCATCGAAAGAGTACGATAGATCTGAAGCTCATGCTTGACTCCTGAATGCTTACATTGCTCACAATGTCAGCAAAAGGAGAATAAATATATTTCTATAGTGTTGTCTATAGTGAATAAACAGTAAAAAACGATGTACAGCGCGAAGGACAAGGGCTCAGATGACACACACACAGCGCAGTGCGTTTCGTCTCTCTCAGTTCCTGTCTTTCGCGCTGGATATCGTTTTTTACCATGGATACCAACTAGCCCAAGCAACCACCTTTGTGTAAATAAATATTTTTGTCTGAAAAGCTCCCAGCCATGGGATTTTAGGTACAAATCCGCCTATGATGAAGTTCGCGGAACTACGCGTGGCTACTCGGAATGAACGGGTGTACCAGTACATCGAAAGGGGACCGCCGGGGCCGTGATTGCAAAAAAAGAATAGAAAAGAGAGAGAGAGAGAGCTCTGAAGGAAGGTACGAAACCATTTTATTCAGGGCAAACGCTCAGATCACAAAAGCGGCGTCAAGTAAAACAAAACCAGGCCCCTAGGTCGTCCTGCTCTGCTTAAGGTGCTTAGCTCTCTGTGGCTTTGCGCTTCTCGAGCTGTTAATACCTTTGACTAAGAAGTGGAGTCGCGTGAGGACATAGAAAGAAGCAATTCTCATGCTTACTTATTCCTTGTGAGCGTCGCATCCAACACCATTGGAGCAGAGGAAATTACTCTTTACAAGAGCCGCAACATCGCAGATGCTGTTCGTGTGCAGCTCTAAAATGCTTAAGCATTCTGTGAATACGTTCTCAAGAGCTTCAATAAACGAGTACAAATCTTGCGACCGATACAAAAGTCCTACCCAGTCACACTGCTCAATGTACTCTGAGGGTAACAGGCGTGGCTTCTGTTCGCCTGACGAGGAGGATGTGCTCACATAAACAACAGTCAAGTTTTAGGACGCACTTTCTTGCTACGTAGCCTGCTACGTAATATATTAGCCGCGATTGACTCCTCGCCCTTACTAATTATGAGTGGCTAGCATGGGGAGCTTCTATACTATGGCGAGACTCTTCAACTTCTTCTAACCTCACTTGGGCGAGCAGATCATCAACACTGTTTGAAGAAATGTTGGGAGTTTTTTCGTCCACGCTGAGAAGTGTATTTATGATATCAGGGGTGCCATTTTCACCGTCCACACTCCTTGCCATGTTGTAAAATGACAAACAGTTCACTGCGATGAGAAACTGATCTGGCGAGGGGTGGGCATTACAGCCGCTGGACTGGTGGATAATGCCAAACATGAGGTATCCCTATCTCATAATTCAGTATTTCAGCCAACTCAACGCGCACACGCCACCAACAAAACCGCGCACGTGCAGCTACACTCACACGTCGGGACGCGTACGGCGGGGATGCGGCTTCAGGTGAAAGGCGCAGTGGCGCCACCGCACAGCGCGCAAATATTTCCGTGTGTTTCGCCTCGCCGGCACTGCTGCCCAACCCGCTCTCCCTCGACCCACTACCCCTATCTAGTTCACTATAGTTGGTGGGCAGAATCGCGACGATCGTTGTTTGCGAAGGTGGTGAAAGCTGCTGTCGAAACTCATTCCAGGAAGTCAGTGTGGCTTCCCGGTTCTCGTACCACGTACGAGCGCTGTCCGCCAGAGCGAAGTAGACGCGTGAGAGTTTTTCTTCTGCAGTCCACCGATTCTCGTTGGCGACTCGCTCGTATTGCGCTAGCCAATCTTCGACGTCCTCGTAAACATCACCATGGAATGTCTCGGGAGTCTGAGGATGCTGCAGAGTCACCTGAGAAGGTCCTGCTGTTGCCATCTCGTTAGGTAGAGGTCCGTTTGATGGGGAGTTCTCCAAGAAGATTACCTCCGGGATGAGGCCCCGCAGTCGGCGACTGTAGCGGTGGACAGGAGTGTCCACTGTAGGAACCGATTGCGGCTTTGAACTGGGCGTTGCACTCCGCACAGGAGTTCCGGGCATCAGAGAGTACCCAGCACCTCCACCAGTGTCGCAAGATGCGAAGAACGGCACACAGAACGACGGTGGTGCGACAACAAACACAGGTTCTATATTGAAGGCCCAACAATAATTGTCCGCGCCAACTTTGTCTTCTTCGGAGAGAGAGATGCTTGCGCTCGTGTCCCTCCCTTCATTGTCTTCTTTATATATATATATATATATATATATATATATATATATAGAACCGTGGTGTTGCCCTAATCTAATTCAAAACTACTCAACTAACAGACATCAATGTGTATCGATAAGCAGAATTCTGTCTTCTATGAAACCTGTTAAGTACGGAGTTCCCCAAGGCAGCATATTGGGGCCGCTTTTGTTTGTTATATTTATTAATGATATTGTAAATGTTGACCCTTCAGCCCAATACATAATCTATGCTGATGATACTAGTCTTTTTTTTCGGGAACAAATATTCATGATCTCGTGAATCTAGCCAACTTGACATTAGATAAAATATGTGGCTGGACACCTAACAATTCTTTACAAATTAACTGCTCAAAAACTAAAGCTGTTCTTTTTCGCTCTAAATCCCCGCTTTATGAGCCCACTCATTCTTATAATCTCATGTTGAATAATATTAAAATTGAATTTAATTTGTGTAATGTTTCACGAACATATGAAATGGGATCACCATACGGAACTTTTACAAAACAAACTTTGCAAGGTCTTGGGCGTACTTAGAAAATGTCAGCGTATATTGCCAGTTCCTCAAAATCTTTCGATATTTAAGGCACTCTTCTCATCACATCTACGTTATTGTAACTTAATTTGGGGTAACGGTACACAGCAATCCATAAATAATTTTGTTATCCTACAAAAAAGGCCCTACGTTCTGTTGCAAACCTACCATATAATGCACACACTTCAGAACTATTCGTTAAATATAATGTAATTAAATTGAACGTGCTATATGAATACACTTTATTACTTTCCTTTAGATCTGATAGTGTGAAAAATCGCGATTATATACACAGCGTAGCTAACTTGCAACTAAATCCTTCTTCGCGCCAAAACAGACACTCGGAACAATGGTATGTGCCACGGCCGCGAACAAACTATGGCTTTCAAACATTAGGTTATTGCTTGCCGAAGACATTAAATAAATTCAAGATTTCTTATGAAAATGTTCGCACACTCTCTAACACTTCTGTTTTAAGCATGCTGTGTTAAATATGTTGATAGTTAAATTTCACTTTTTGTAAACGTTTTCTGTGGATATTATGCGTTTTCTCATTTGACACCGATGTTGAAATGTACTTTTCTTTTACTGCCATGCTGCCATAGTGAACCGGGGACGTGGGGCTAGTCAAGCTGTTTTTAATGCAGCTTTTTTTCCCTCGTCCCAACCACTTATGTGAAACTCGATGTATATGGTAAATAAATGAACTTGAACTTGAACCATCGACAACATTCGAGAACCTTCCGATACAGAAACAAGCGATAATCTTTTATTTATTAGCCGTTGAAATGTGGTCACCGGATAAACAAAACGAAGTATGCGTGTGAATATATCTCTGAAAAAGGCCAGTTATATCTAAATCGTGCTACCTGTGATCTATTGACGACCGAATTTTTTTGGCGTACCAAATTGATTCTGTTACTAATTGATACGAATTACTTTATTCTCCATAGGTTAAAATGCTGCTTCACCATATGTGTTTCATTGCTATTGTTTCGTTGTTAATTCAGTGTTTGATTGCTGTGTTTGACCACCGTGTGTGTTTTATTTTTGTTTGATTCTGTTACTAGATTATCATGTATTACATTAGTTCTTGTGTGTCTGAATGTTGATTGCATCCACCTTCCTTGGACCTGTACATGGCCATTACTTTATAAAAATAAGCTTTCCAATGATTGCTAGTTGCATGAAACCTACTGTATAGCTTTTAGCAATAGCTCCTGGTTAGTTGGATGTGTTAGTGCATTACAAACACTAAAATTATGAGCTACAACCGTCAGGGTACACCCATGACTAGAAAGTAGTAGTGTGCATGTTTCGTGTTTTGTGTACTACGGCGTGTTCTTTGCAAATGAGCAAAATGAGCTCTGAAATTATTAAGTTTTAAAATTCGAGTTGGAATGAAAATTAACAAAGCAGTCCTTTGGCAGTCTGAGGGCCTCAATGAGAAGCAATGGCCTAATTTCTAAGAGTTTCGTGCTGGTTTTGGAAAAATCACCATAACCATTGTCAGCACTTATAGAGACGAAAGGGAAGAGATGCAGGGCGTCATGCCTCGCAACAGATCACAACCAACTTCATCTTCTCATCCACTCCAACATTGCGCATGTGAAATGGATTTCCAAATCGCAGAGTGACCTAGCTTACTTTCAAGGTTTGACGCACTTTTTAAAAATATAAGTGTTATTGTTTTTTTTTTTTATTTTGCTGTCATTGAGGACTTGATGTTCTCCCTGACCCGCAGGACCCATGTCAGCCAGATCATCGGGCGGCCAAGTACGAGCGCAAAGCACAGAAACTGAGGGACTACTACCGATTGTGCTGCGGTAGGCTGCGGGAGATTGATGTCCCCTATTATGAGGACATGCAGTCGTCCCCGTCGGCTACGGAGTCCATCTCCGTAACCTATCAAGTGGATGACGGCTCCGGGTCCCTGGACTCTAGTTCAGGTGCACGGCTCACTCACGGACACTTCTGGTGGTTTTGGCCATTTAATCGAAATCCATGGTCTATGCTGCACAGAATGCAAGGAAAATGAACTCTTGAGCGCGAACACTTTTCATCTTGGGGAACGCAGCGCAGATACTATAAAGAAAGAAGTGACAGGCTCTGTGCTCCTCAGGTTGATCAAATCGCACCAATTCGCGCGAATCTCAGTTCTCTTACTTGAGGCCGTTGTGTTTTTCATAGGAAAAAAAAAAAAGAGATGCAGGATGCCCCTGCTTGTTTGTGCCGCTACTTGCACTGTTTTGTATTGCTGTGAATCTTTCAATATATATAACCAGAAAGCAGCTGTGCGCTATACAGCAGATCGAAACGTGACAATTTCGGAACAAAGATAAAGTGAAAACTACTCTGATAATCATCCCAATTGCACGCTAATCTCTATTTATTTATTCAATGCTTCAAGCACAATGGTCCAAGCAGAAGGGGACAACACGGAATAAAAAAAAAACATTTCTTAAGGAACACTAGAAGCCAGGTCACTGTCGCGAAAATTAAACAGTTGAAGCAGTAAAGACATAAAGCTAACGATATATATATAGAGAAATCAAGTGAGACGAATTGGTCTCTATTGCCTGTAGAGAATTAAGGCCGCCATCGTATAAGCTGTTCTAGTCAGCAGCGATTCTAGGGAGAATGTAAACAATTGTGTCCTGACAAAGTATGGTGACTGCAGAGGGTTTGCTAAGTTTACATATACGCTGGGGTTGAGAGTGAGCTTGTGGTGCAATGAGTATAAAAATTTGAGGTTTAGAAAATTTACTAATTTGCTTGTACCGCCGCCCAAACAAAATACTTGTCATATATAAAGGGTTCCTTAAAGTTGACAGTACACTTTAGAACTCTCGATATCCCAGCAATAGCGGTATATCATGGTACTTTCAATTGTCAAATTTGTGCTGTTGATAAGGGCGAAAAGAGAGTAGAAAAAAAGCATTGTAGTCTTCTTTGGTATTGGGAGCTGGACAGACTTTTCGCCTGTGCTTCTTTTAGACGGAATGTGTCATCAAAGGCAGCTATAAGAAGATATCAAAGAGAAACCCTAAATCATACAGTCTATAATGATAAAATGTTCTTCCGTAACTGAATTTTACTTAGCTTTGTGCTAATAGGTACTAGAGGAGAAAATTAAGGTCAAAGTTTTATTTTTAATTTCATGCGTGAATCCTTCTCCCGATACGCCCAGTGTGACATCACAAATTTCAAGTTATTTTCTCGTATTTGGGGCCTTCTGTGGCGCAGTAAATGTTCTCAAAACTCACCAAGTCCATGCTATGGCTCTTTTATATTACACTGTATTCTATCTTCTCTGATAAAAAAGTCGCAGTTCTGCCCGAAAGGCGGAGCATCGATTGCGATAGCAAATTAGTAGACAGCTATACGAAGTAAGAATAGTATTTTTATCGGCCGTATGAAGTCGTAAACAGTCGCTTACTGACTAAATTAACAAGCACGGTGTCACGCGCGCACCGGTAAACATGAACACATCTCGCTCGATGACCGCGGAAACACGCTGTCAAAACGCTGGAGTTAAAAGCGCGGCAGCAGCAGCGAGCGAATTAACCTTCGTGCTCTCTCTCGCTTCAACGCGAACGTCGAAAGCGCAGCGCAAAGGAAGCTTACGGCATTGGGCGCACTTTGTCCACATCACAGATCAATTTCAAGGCCGCGCAGTAAGCCGCAGCCGCCAAAGTAGAACGGCCACGCCCCCCCCCTCTCCCTCGCGTCCCCCCCCCCCCCCCGTGCCTCGCGCGTGAATGAAGACGGCGCGCTTCCGCCCCGCGTTCCCTCTCGCGCGCAAGATTAGACAGGTTTAGCTTGTCCGGTAATCGGGTAAGCGCGGGCGGTCCGTGCCAACGGTCCGTGCGTTGGGGCGTGTTAGCGGAACCGTAAACGTGAGCGGCCTGTATGGTGCTGTCACCTGGTGGCGCAGAGCTCAAACTGACAAAAACAGCTAATATTGCAGTAACCAAGTGTATTCTACTTCGCTGCTGGTGTAAATTTTCGGCAGTGGCGTAATCGTGTTGCTGCCCAAAATTTACACCAGCGGAGAAGTAGAATACACTTGGTTACTGCAATATTAGCTGTTTTTGTCAGTTTGAGCTCTGCGCCACCAGGTGACAGCACCATACAGGCTGCTCACGTTTACGGTTCCGCTAACACGCCCCAACGCCCGGACCGCCCACGTTTACCCGACAAGCTAAACCTCTCTACTCAGACATGATCGTCGGCTGACCCGCCCAACGCTTTCACTCGGACATACACCTTTACTATAAAAGAAACTTTGATGAGCCAGAATAAACGCAAGAACCAGAGACGGGCGGCGATGCTACTCCCGCACCAGTTGGGCGTGACGTCGTAGACCAATTAATTTTATTGCGATAACAATTACATGTAGACTCCAAGCGCATGCCTGCCGTCGCCATAGCCGTGCTGTTCCGTATGAAGTCCAAACACGATAAAATCGTCGCCGTACGGTGTATGTCCGAATTAAAGCGGTGGGCGGGTCAGCCAACGATCATGTCTCGGCGACGATGTTATCGTGTTTGGACTTTAAACGGAACAGCACGGCTATGGCGACGGCAGGAAAGCGCTTGAAGTCTACATATAATTGCTATCATAATGAAATTAATTGGTCTGCGACGTCACGTCCAACTGGTGTGGGAGTAGCATCGCCACCCGTCTCTGGTTCTTGCGCATGTGCTGTCTCATCAAAGTTTCTTTTATAGTAAGAGTGACTTTTCTGATTTGGTAGAAAGGTAATTTACTAATACAGCTCGAAAAATGTTTTTGAGAATGTTTTTAATGTCCCTTAAGGGATCGTCTGCTTTTGCCTAAGTAAGAAGTCGTTCACGAAAAGAGGGATTTGTTAATGACTATGCTCCAAAATAAAATTCGTGGCTTCAAGCTGCCGAAAAATGAAGATTACTTCGGTCGGTATCACTCCTCGCATAATAATATATATTGCATGTGGGTACACGTTGCGTAGGTTAGCATTACTGTAGACTGTAGACATCGCATTGAGTTTTAATTGCAGCGCTTAATTAATCGCTTCAGGGAAGCTTCGCTTGCCCTAGATTATCTTTTTTTTGTAATTCGACTTGAATTGCAAAAATATACTTTTGCAGATAGAAAAAAATGCGCGAGGATTTATAGACAGTTCACTTTTCAGCGAATTCGTAAGCAGAGCGATGCAGTCATTACAAGAGTCTGTTACACTTGCTTGGAATTTGAAATTGAACATTTGAAATATTTGGAATTTGATGACTGGCTATCACTATTTTAGTTAGGCTGCTGCTACAATAAACTAACTTTCTGCTACAGTTTTAAGAAGAGTCAGTAACAGTTGATAACCAGTAAATGAAGTGTTATTGCTTTTTTTTTATTTTGCTGTCCTTGAGAACGTAATTGTTCTCCCTGACCCGCAGGACCCATGTCAGCCAGATCATCGGGCGGCCAAGAACGAGCGTTTCAGTTGATAGCCAGTAAGAGAAACAAGTGGTGCAAAACTAATAAAACGACAAAGAGTAGCGAAACGTGTTTGAAATGAATGACCTCAAAACCAGATTCTATATTAGCGACATGGCCAAATAGAGGTTATCGGCCTCTAGTTCATACATAGCTCTACGCCTATTGTTTAGCAACTTGTGCAGGCATGTTTCATCGACAAAGTAATTAAACTCATTATTGAAACAGCGCAAATGGCAGATGACGTATTCTTGCTAGCTGTGGGTAAGGATGAGAGATGGTGGGAGGGAAATTGCGCAGTTTAGGTTTAGGGATAGATTTTACAAGGTCCTGTGTAAAGAAGGAACCTGACATCCTAAACCGAGCATTCATAATTCTTGCCATAAGGCATTTGCCGATAATCACGTGCTGGAATCAGTCGATGCTGGTTTTCAGCCACCATTTTGAGGGATAGGCAAGGGCTCTCTCTTGCCCCACCGCGATTTTTTATTATTATTACTTTTTTTTGTTCCTGCAGCTGGCTTTCACTGGTATTCGAGTAGGCGACAACAGCTGTGTACGCCTATGCAAGGAGTGTCTACAGTTTCGGTCGTAAGGTACACTAGTGTGCAAAACTCAACACGGCGTTGATATGCGCCGACTAACCTTAAACGCAACCGTGCGTGGCCGTGCCGAAACCTTGCCCATATTTCGCACAGACAAGTGCAGTAGCTTTAATTCGATAGCCACTCAGTATATTTTAAACAATCTGAAGAACGCACACAATGCTGGTTATCCGTTTTGGGCACTCATGAGCTACAGTACTGATGTTACGAGGCACGCCTAAAGCCGTGTAGGTGACAGGGATCACGTTGCTGGAGCCAAGTAATGAGAAGCCAGGCCGCAGTGACTGCGACAAGCTAACAGGATCATATTGTCACGTAGTAGTGACGGTGAAGAAAACAGTCGTAAAACTGTGTATGGCGAAACTGATTCTTTATTGGACGAACCGGTGCCCACAAAAGCAAGCTACTCTCGAAGTACAACGACAGCGGCGAACACAGTCGGCGATCGTCGAAATCTGATAAGCGGCGAAACGCGTCGGCTTTTATACATGAGTAATCGAAGGTTCCAGAGTAATCCCTGGTGCCCGCGTGTCTTCCAGAAAGTACTGGACAATTCGCGACGCTCATACAATCAGATTACATAAGCGTCAGTGACAACAGACAACGGATAGAAGCATCGATAACGTTCGAGAAACTTCCGATACCTGCAGGCGCGTCCTGCGCCTAGCGATAACGTTTAACATTGGTTCGCCGGTGAAAGGTGGTCACCGGTGAAAGATTAACAAGTACACGTGTCAATACCCTCCCCTTAAAAAGGATCGTTCCGATGCAACAAACAAGCACGAAGGCGAAAACAAAACCACGCGTAATAAAGAAAAAAAAAAAAAAACAACAACAACAAAGCAACAAAGTACCTAGGTTCGTCAGCGGGCGTAGAAAGGCTGACTGAATGACTTCAGGTAAAGTCCTTCAGGTCGTGCGCGGCGCCGCTGTGATCACGAAATGCCGTCTCGCACGACCTCATACTCCAGTGCGCCAATACGTCGAATGATCTTATAGGTCCGAAATAGCGACGTAACAGTTTCTCGCTAAGTCCTCGTCGGGGGGCTGGTACGGTCGCCACGGTCGCTGGGACACGGTTGCCGGGCTGGTACTCGACGTAGCGTCGTCGAAGATTGTAGTGCCGGCTGTCGGTCCTCTGCTGGTTCTTGATGCGCAGGCGGGCGAACTGTCGACCTTCTTCGACATGCTGCAAGTAGGTAGCAACGTCGAGATTGTCTTCGTTCGGTGACGTCCGGTAGCATGGCGTCAAGCGTCGTTGCCTGGTTCCTTCCGTAGACCAGGTTGAACGGCGCCATGTGCGTCGTTTCTTGCACGGCCGTGTTGTATGCGAAGGTCACGTACGGAAGGATGGCATCCCACGTGTTGTGTTCGACGTCGACGTACATTGCCAGCATGTCGGCGATGGTCTTATTTAGGCGCTCGGTGAGGCCATTCGTCTGCGGGTGGTAGGCGGTGGTCCGTCGATGGCTTGTCTGACTGTATCGCAGGATGGCTTGAGTTGCATCTGCCATAAAGGCCGTGCCTCTGTTGGTGATGAGGACTTCTGGGGCACCGTGACGCAGGAGGATGTTTTCAACGAAGAATCTGGCTACCTCGGCGGCACTTCCTTTGGGCAAGGCTTTTGTTTCGGCGTAGCGGGTGAGGTAGTTCGTAGCTACGACGATCCATTTATTCCCGGACGTCGACGTCGGAAAAGTCCCCAGTAAGTCCATCCCGATCCCCTGGAACGGTCGGCGATGTGGTTCGATCGGCTGTAGAAGTCCGGCTGGCCTTGTCAGCGGTGTTTTGCGTCGCTGAGTCTCGGCATGTCCTTACGTATTGGGCGACGTCGGCAGTGAGGCGAGGCCAGTAGTATTTTTTTTGTACCCTCGCGAGCGTGCAGGAAAAACCAAGGTGCCAGCCGTTGGGTTTTCATGGAGAGCTTGCAGAACATCTCGGCGCAATGCTGAGGGTACCACGAGGAGGTAGTTGGCTCGGAGAGGCGAAAAGTTCTTCTTTAGGAGAATGTCGTTTTGCAAGAAAAACGACGCCAATGCTCGCCTGAACACCTTCAGCACAATGACGGTCTTGCCTTCTAGGTAGTCTACAAGGCTCCTTAGTTCCGGGTCGGCTCGTTGTTGTACAGCGAATTCGTCAGAACTGATGGGTCCCAAGAAAGTGTCGTCATCTTGGTCATCCTGTGGCGGGGGTTCGACGGGTGCGCGAGACAAGCAGTCAGCGTCAGAGTGCTTTCTCCCGGACTTATAAACGACAGTGATGTCGAATGCTTGAAGTCTCAGACTCCATTGTGCGAGGCGACCTGCTGGATCCTTTAAGTTAGCTAGCCAACACAAGGTGTGGTGGTCGCTCACAACTTTGAAGGGCATGCCAAAGAAGGGTCTGCCTTATGCCTGGGAAGCTTCTTATTTACGTTGAAAGCTGGTTCAGGTACTACAGTCGTCATTGCAGGTTTTCTAGAGTCCGTGAAAGCGAAAGCATTGCTGGCCTGTACTATTTCATCGATTTAGGCGACCGTGGTGCCTTTGCTTGTATTCGTGGATGAAGTTTGTGAGCATCACTCTTGCTTTCCCTTCACGTAGCTCAGCTATGCCTCTAGCGACGCAAATCTCACGGTCAAGCCATAGAGAAAGGAAGTCAACAAGAGCAGACACTCCCATAGAGCCCAGCGAACGAATTGATGGCAGCGCGCCAAGCGGTCGGCATCAATCACTTCCGTTTTCGATTCTGGGCGCGCGCATTTTGCACGCTAGCTAGCCCGCCGGCGGCGATTTCTTTTTTTTTTTTGCCCGACCGCGCACGGTCTTCGTGGGAATCGGTTTATTATTTGGTAAAAATGATTGCGAACGATCTTGTCAAGTCCCTATCTGTGCCACGTGCAATTTCACAAAGTAGACGCAAGACTCCTTGTGAAATGAGGAAATATTTATTTTTATCTATATAAAAAGCTCGTTCCGCGCTTTTTTGTGCGTTTCATCGAACGTTGTAACCTCAGGTAAGCTCCACCGGACGGCATCAGCTGAAAAAAAAGTTAATTACAGGCATGTTACATTTACAAGCATGTAACAGCATGTTAGAATCATGTGTCATTTGGTATTTAGATGTAGAAATACTGCGTGTAGAGGCGAAACGTGTGACAGCGGTGAATGGGCGGCATTACAACCAAAAGCAATTCGCTTTAATTTACATACATGGCGTAGAAAATACCGGACTCATCCTAAAAAATACCACAAAATATGAGAACACCTGATTTCCAAGCATTCCCCCATTTCCGGCCATTATTTCCTGCACTTTAGCTGCACAAATACACGGGCGACTTCGCGTTTCCAAAACTTGGCCTCGGGCGAGGCGACGGTACGCTACATACACAGAGACTGTCGCAACAGAGGCTCCCAGCCGGACCATGCTAGACGTTCGAAGAATGCCTTCTACTCGGACTCAAGACAAGTGCGTGGGTGCAAAGACTGTTTTCAGTCATTTGGAAGACGGAATTTTCGAATTACAAGTTTCTGATATGTTCCTCGGCGTTATCTTTCGCGCGTTCTGCCGGCGACAGCAACACACTCCCATGTTACCACTCTTGGCAATCGCCCATCGCGTTTTCGACAGGCGTGAGTACCGAAATAAGGTATATGTTGTTGCGGGGCCACAAAAAACGTCACAAACTTGTCCCTCTAAGATTCATTACACGCCAAACTAACTTTGTCACAACGGCCGAGCTGCTTATCGCTAACTGCGTCACAGCTCGCTGCGCGGCCAGTGTGCATGGTACGTGGGCCAGGTTAGCAGGTGTTTAAACGATTGCCTGCGAGAGCATGTCAACAATATTTGGAACGGAAGGGGAAGTTTTTTAGCCCTACAGTTTAGCGCATGCGGTTGCGCCCCGCGTTCGTGCACTCAAAAGTAATTTTTAGGCACATGGACAACCGCACGCGCATCACTGTCGAAGCAGCTAGCATGGCACGTGAAAGATGCCCATAAGCCATCCCTGGCCTTATCGCAAAGGGTATTTCTAGACAACGTCGGCTGCGAACATTGCGCAATGATGGTATCTCTCTCTTATGTCGCATTTCTCGCATCTTTCTTTCTCCTGTTTTTCTATATAAACTTCTGTATGAAACAATTAACTTTCAGCTGGCAGTAAGCGCTCGTCCTCGTCTTTTTCGCGTCCCTCTCTCCTGCTTCGAGGTATGGCACTTAACATTACGGAAAACCAACCAGCCTAAAGCAGCACCCGTCGTATTTAAATTATTGCTAGGAAAACGAACTGGACGGAGAGCACTGTCTCCGGCTACGCAGGCAACAATAACAAAAAATACGTTGAATCAGAACGACGGTAATCTCCCGCCTGCCTACGCAAGATGTAATAACAGATAATTCACAGAATGAGGCATCCGTCTTGAAGCCGAATCGTCTAGCCCCTTTCGTAAAACAATTTTGGTCGGTGTTCTGTTTATTGCATTTGTATGTGATTCTACTTCCATACCAGATGAGACATTATACGACTATTAATCTGATTGTGCTTAGCCGGAAAAGTCAGGTTGTCTGAGTGACATAGCATGGTGCACTATTTTATGTCAACTGTGGATGCATGGGATGAAAGTTATCGAGCTTCTTCTCCTTGATGCTGGTACTTCGTCATGCGCAGTCGACGACGTGACGCATTTAGACATCACTCAAAAGTTAGCCTGATTTTCTAATAGTGAGTATTCAACTCGAGGACCAAATAAATAAGGCAATATTCCATTTGTTATTCGATAGTTTCGAATATTTGCACACCCCTTGTCCTTGGTGCTGTTCCTAGTATGTAACCAAACCGACTAGCCCGAGTCAGCACCTGAAAGCCAATTGCTTTAAGATGCTGCTTAACAGCTAATGTCTCAAAGAACAAGAGGGGTGTGCAGTCATTGCTTAAGAATGGAGCTGTTTCTGCCAATAAAATCAAGTTATACTTCTCCAGAATCATTTCCATGCCGTTTTTGTTTCGCACTCACAGAAAACTCAAGGCTGCGACGGGTGCTGGCACCACTCGCCGACCTCAGGCCAGACGACCGACTGGACACGAGCTACTCCTCCGGTTCATCCTTTGAGGACGTTCCGGGCGAATACATTCGCAGGGAGACTGACGTAGTCATTGAAAGTGACAGCCGGCCCAGCAGATATTCTTCACGAAGCGACGACTAAGGACATGCTGCACATTAGTAGACTAACTTTTAGCTTCCGTAAGCACAATCTTTTCCAGATTCACACTGGCAGTGTTGTTGATCTGCTGCTGGGGGGTTCAAAGCGCTTCTTAGCTGAAGCGCTTGTGGAAAAATTAAGGTTAATGTGGCACTGAATTGCCCCTACTGTCTTTTAAATAATATGCTGCGGGTTGGCCAGACTTGCAATCGAGAGATTCAATACAGTGATGTGCAATATCGAACCGACGTTCATACACTGTGAGCCCCGCAAAAAAAAAGGGGGGAAAAAAACAGTTTCTGCGTATCTCACTTTGCAGTTTGGTGTCCAGTTGTAAAATCACTAGTGCGTGTTCGATCATGGCGGTGTTTGCAAGTGCTGCGCCACAAGAATAAAATTTGAATTTTGCTGCTACTCGTTTTTTCAAACCTTTATTGTGGTGGCATTTTCGGTATTTTTGTTTTGAACTTTCATAGTGCATGGTGCATTTTGGGCCATGACTCAGATCATGGCCTGAAGAGTAGATGCCTTGGCGCGAGTCGCGCGTTTACACCACCACGTGATTATGGTACTCCCTATTGCGAAATTTGAGCGCAGCTCTATAGGGGTTTTCATTTTGTGATGTATTGGCTGGCGCGGCCAATCTGTCTCGTGCGGCACGTTGAAAACGGAGCGAAGTGTGGCATGACTGCGTCGCTAATCGGGAGATCGCGAGAGGCAGCGCGTGGGTGACGTGTGGGCGCGATTCAAAGCAGCCGCCGCAGACAGACCGTTCAGACGACGCACGCTACTGTGGCACCATCTCGTAGCCAACGTCGCCGCAGTGCGCGTCATGTGCGGCACTACGCTTTTCCTCTCACGCTTTCGCCTGTACCCTCCTTCTCCGCTTTCCGCCTTATGCTTCCTTTGCATCCACCTCCTCCGCTTTCCTCCTCGCGCCCTCTTCGCTCTCAACTTTTTTCATCCCCCGCTGCCCTCCGCGTTCACTCTTCGTCCGCTGCGCTCGTTTGTTCGGTTATGCCGACGTTACCCCAGGAATGCCGACGCTCGCCGCTGGAACGGGCGCCTAAGAGCTGCGCTCTAAAATTGCCACTAATTCACCAGAGCCGGTGCGGAAAGTAATCACTTGATACACGAAGTCGCATCTCTCAACACAACTATTTTGTGTTAAGTGATGTAACACTGGTGTACCACCAGCCCCCCGTTTCACTGTAGCCTTTTCTGTACCTCTTATAAAGAAACAAAATAGAAAAAAAAACTGTCAGCCCTTCCACTGGGGTGGAGATGGAAGACCAGCGAAGCTGTACTATGGTGGGAAATATGTATTTCCAATTATGTCTATTAAGATGTGATGGTGTAATTGGTTATTTAAACTATTAAAGAATGAGAAAAAATATTGGCTGTGGCTTAACTCAGTTATGCCTGGGTGTGCGTAGCGAGAGGTACGGTTAACCTTATTGTTTAGCTTGTTTCTCTCTACGGTTATATTGTTACGTGTGGAAGGACACAGACGAAAGAGGCTTTTGACAGGCTATTTACACAGAAGCCAGACAGCCAGGCCCACAATCGCTCGCACCAAGAGCACAGACACACTTCGTCGTCTTTCGCGCGGCGGCTCGTCTCTTCAACATCTTTCGATGTTATCGTAATACTACCCCCCCCCCCCCCCCCGGCGGCAAAAGCGCCGTCACGGTGCTGTTAAATATCCAAGGTGCTTGGAGAGGTGTAGGGTTTGAGCCGGGCGACGTGGACAATATCACTGGTTGTCACAGCGGAGGACGTAGTGGGCGTGGCTAGAACGATTTCGTAGGTGACATCGGTCACTTGGCGGAGCACGCGATATGGGCCTGTGTAACAGGAGAGCAGTTTTTCACAAAGGCCAACTTTACGCGATGGTGACCAAAGCAACACGAGGGTGCCGGGCGCAAAATGCACATCACGGTGACGGAGGTCGTAGCGTTGTTTCTGTTTTTCTTGAGACACTTGCAGAGGAGCACGCGGAAGTTGGCGAGCATGGTCAGCACGGGCGATTGCATCACAGGCATAATCGCTAGTTGAAGCTGTGGGGAACGGGAGCACAGTGTCTAGTGGTAGCGTCGGTTCTCGGCCATACAATAGGTAAAACGGGGAAAAGCCAGCAGTTTCGAGACGGGAAGAGTTGTATGCAAAGGTAATGTAAGGTAGAGCGAGGTCCCAGTCACGGTGGTCGGCGGAAACGTACTTCGATAGCATGTCTGTAAGCGTGCGGTTCAAACGCTCAGTGAGGCCGTTCGTTTGTGGGTGGTAGGAGGTGCTAATTTTGTGCTGTATTGAGCAGGCACGCATGATGTCGTCAATGACTTTGGACAAGAACGTACGGTCACGGTCGGTGAGCATTTGACGCGGAGCACCATGCATCAAAATGATATCGTGGAGGAGGAAGTCCGCGACGTCAGTAGCGCAACTAGTCGGAAGAGCGCGTGTTACGGCGTAGCGGGTCGCGTAGTCCGCAGCGACGGCTATCCACTTGTTTCCTGATGTAGATTCCGGAAAGGGGCCGAGAAGGTCTAAGCCAACACGATGAAAGGGCTCGGCAGGGATGTCGAGTGGCTGCAGGTAACCAGCGGGGAGCTGGGAAGGCTTCTTGCGTCGTTGGCAAAGTTCACAAGCAGCGACGTAACGCCGTACGGAACGGGCAAGGCCCGGCCAGAAAAAACGGCGACGTACTCGGTCATAGGTTCGAGAGACGCCGAGGTGTCCTGCCGTTGGGGCGTCGTGAAGCTCTTCTAGAACGGTTGAGCGGAGGTGTTTAGGGACTACAAGTAGGAACTCGGAGCCGTCCGGATGAAGGTTACGACGGTATAGAGTATCGGCCGGAGAGTGTTCCAAACGGTCGATGAGTGCTCTGGTGTAGGCATCACGACGTTGCTCGTCGGCGAAATGAAGGAGCTGGGATACTGAGAAAACGGAAGCAGCACTGGCAGTATTGGAGGAGTCAGAGTCGTCAACAGGGTAACGCGACAAGCTGTCAGCGTCTTGGTGCAGGCGGCCAGACTTGTACACCACGGAATATGAAAATTCTTGTAGCCTCAAAGCCCATCGACCAAGCCGGCCTGTAGGATCTTTGAGCGATGAGAGCCAGCAGAGAGCATGATGGTCAGTGACGACAGAGAAAGGGCGACCGTAAAGGTAAGGGCGCAACTTCGCAACTGCCCAGACAACAGCAAGGCATTCTCTTTCCGTAATGGAATAGTTGCGCTCCGATGGTGATAGGAGGCGGCTTGCGTAAGCAATAACGCGATCCTGGCCACGCTGACGCTGGGCTAAGACGGCACCTACACCATGACCGCTGGCATCTGTACGCAATTCTGTAGGGGCATCAGGGTCGAAGTGGGCGAGAATGGGCGGTGAGGTGAGAAGAGTGACGAGACGAGAGAAGGCGGTGGCTTCTGAAGTACCCCACGAAAATTGTACGCCTTTCTTCAAAAGATTAGTGAGGGGTCTAGCAATTGCCGCGAAATCCTGAACAAAACGACGAAAGTACGAGCATAGCCCAACAAAACTGCGAACGTCTGCGGCTGTCTTCGGAACCGGAAAGTCTCGGACGGCGCGAGTTTTGTCGGGATCAGGCTGCACTCCGGAAGCGTCGACGAGATGGCCCAGAACAGTAATTTGGCGGCGGCCAAAACGACATTTGGACGAGTTGAGTTGCAGCTTCGCCTTTCGAAATACATCAAGTATAGCTGTTAGACGCTCAAGGTGAGAGTCGAACGTTGGCGAGAAGACGATGACGTCGTCGAGGTAACAGAGACACGTGGACCATTTAAAACCTTGGAGCAAGGAGTCCATCATACGCTCAAAGGTGGCCGGGGCATTGCATAACCCAAACGGCATTACTTTAAATTGGTATAGGCCATCAGGTGTTACGAACGCGGTTTTTTCTCTGCCCATGTCGTCGACAGCAATCTGCCAGTATCCAGAGCGAAGATCAATAGAAGAGAAATAGCTGGAACCGTGAAGGCAGTCAAGGGCGTCGTCGATTCGTGGGAGCGGGTAGACGTCCTTCTTAGTAATTTTGTTCAAATGGCGGTAGTCTACACAGAAGCGCCACGTGCCGTCCTTCTTCTTAACCAACACCACAGGTGACGCCCAGGGACTCGAAGAAGGCTCAATGATGTCTTTATCTAGCATTTTGGTCACTTCATTTTGAATTACTCGGCGTTCCGACGCAGAAACGCGATATGGTCGTCGGTGAATAGGCGTAGCATCGCCAGTAGGAATCCGATGCTTGACCGCGAGCGTCTGGCCTAAAGGGCGATCGTCGAAGTCGAAAATATCTCTGTAGGCCGATAACAATTTGGAAAGGTCTTCAGCTTGAGTAGAGGACAGGTCCGCCGCAACCATTTTCTTTATGTTGGGGTCGGCGCCCGAGGCTGGCGCGAGGGGCTCGCCAAGCTCGGAAGAACCATCGGCTGATAAAGCTGCCACTTGATGGTCGCCGAGGCAGTCAACGTTGGCAAGGCAAATACCTTGCGGGAGAATTTGTTTTGCCAATCCAAAGTTGAAGATAGGCATGCGAGTGCAGTTATTAGTAATGGTAAGAATACTGTGAGGCACGGTGACGTCATACTGTAGTGGAATGTCGGGCAGAGGAGTGACGAGGTACTCGCCATCAGGAACAGGTGGGGAAGACAACAGTTCAATATAGGCTATTGACTTTGGTGGTAGGCGAATAAAGCCTTTGGGGCGTAAGCGGCACTGGGGTTCATCAGGAGGTTCTGCGAGAATCGGCAACTCAAGGCGAAGGGTGCTGGCAGAGCAGTCAATAAGAGCAGAATGTGCAGAAAGAAAATCGAGTCCGAGAATTAGGTCGTGGGGCCAATGAGCAAGCACGGTGAAGAGGACAGGAGTGTGGCGGCCGGCGATGCTGACACGTGCCGTACACATGCTGACGATAGGAACAGTACCGTCATCCGCGACGCGGACGACGCGTGCCGACGCTGGGGTGAGGAGCTTTCTGAGTCGTCGTCGGAAGGCAGCATTCATAATGGAAATATGGGCCCCTGTATCGATCAGTGCAGTGACAGGATAGCCGTCGACGTCAACGTCAAGAAGGTTTTGGTCCGTAGGCAACGTGAGCAGAGGATTTGAGGGCAGGGTCGACAACGCAGCTTCACCTCCAGAAGCTGCAGTGTCTAGTTTTCCGGCGGCATCCGGGAGGTGATAGGCGGCGACGAAAATCGACGGGGTTGGGGCGAACGAGACTGGTGGCGTCGAGGTGAGGGCGAGCGGCTGTAGCGACGGTTCGGAGCAGGGGCATCAGCGACAGTGGGTTCATGGCGGGAGGCATAGGGAACAGAAGGTCCGAAGATGCGGGGATAAGCGGTGGCGTATGTCCGAGGAGGAGGTAGCCATCGGTGGCGGCAGTGACGAGCGACGTGGCCGATGCGACAGCAGTGGAAGCAGATCGGCCTGTCATCAGGGGTATGCCATTCGGACGGGTTGCGGCGAGATGTGGCAGAAAGGGACTGCCGAGGGCGAGGAGGGCCACTATAGAGAACTGGGGAACGCTAGGTTGAGACGTTGTACACACGGAGTTCAGACCCATGTTTTCAAATTCCTGTCTGACGACGGCCTGAATCATCGCAATCGTGGTAGCTGGCGGATCAGGAGGCGTCGTGGAGAAAGCTGAGGAACAGGCAGCCTCGAGCTCGCGACGAACAATTCGGGTTACGTCGTCACAGGTGGTGGCCTGACGCGGTCGACCCTCACATGTCGACGTAGCAGCAGTGTTGGGTAGCCGCGTGATGTGGGGTGTGATACGGCGGCTCTTAGCGTGTTCAAGGCGACGGCATTCCTTTATGATGGCGTCGACAGTCGAGACGTTGCCGAAAACAAGCAAATTGAAAGCGTCGTCGGCAATGCCTTTTAGCACATGGGCCACTTTATCTGCTTCGGACATATTATCGTCAGCTTTGCGGCATAGAGCCAAGACGTCGAGGATGTATGAAACATACGGCTCTGTAGAGGTCTGCACACGAGACGCAAGAGCCTTCCTCGCGGCAACCTTGCGCCCAAGAGGGTCGCCGAACAGTTCCCGAAGCTGTTCTTTGAAAGTGTCCCAACTGGTGAACTCGTCGTCATGCGTTTGGTGCCACACGCGTGGGGTGCCGCCGAGATAAAAGATGACATTGGCGAGTAATCGTTGGGTCCCACCTGTTATTAGCACTGGCGTGTTCATAGAGCTTGATCCACTCGTCAACATCCTGTCCCTCCAGGCCAGAGAACACACCAGGGTCGCGATGTTGGGCAACCGTGACGATAGGCGTAGTCGGGCGAGCCGAAGCCGTTGCAGAGGCGGTCTCGTCACCGGGGGGCATGGTGACAAGCTCGATGTACCGACCACTTCGGAGTTCCGTGGTGAGGACGGGGATCGCTAACCTCCACCAGAATGTTACGTGTGGAAGGACACAGACGAAAGAGGCTATTTACAGGCTATTTACACAGAAGCCAGACAGCCAGGCCCACAATCGCTCGCACCAAGAGCACAGACACACTTCGTCGTCTTTCGCGCGGCGGCTCGTCTCTTCAACATCTTTCGATGTTATCATAATAATATCTTTATCGTTTAGCTTCGTACGTCTAGTGTTTAGGTTTGGTTGTTACCTCTCGTTAAGGTATGGTTACATTAAAGACTATACATTTTTAAAGTGTAATGCATTTATATTGAAAGTCTTCATCTTGTTGTTTCTCAATTGCCACAAAGACGGCCTGATGGTCGGTGAGGCGGGAGGATAAGGGGTTCTCATCCAGTGACTTGAACACGTTTCGGGTGCTATCCTCATCTGATTCCACTCGCCTGGCCGCTTCGTACTTACAACGCTTCTCGAGGCGTGCGGCTCGTTCTTCCTCCGTCTCCTCGGCTCGCTGCCTCCTCTTGGTTTCGTTCCGACGACGAAGCCTGGCTTCTTTCAGTCTCTCCGACTCACTTTCCACATCTGCCGACGAATCCCACCGAGCCGCCTTTTCTATTTATACGATGCAACGCCGGCCCCTCCTCTGTTGCAACGCGGGGGTTCACCGGCTCCTCCTCTGACGCCATGCCAGATGCAAGCGGCGAACGCTTGCAACACAAATGTGGCGGCGGCGGCGCGTCGCCGCGCCGTGGTAACTCGAGCAGATGACGCCAGATGGCGCGGCGAGTGGCGCTGCCAGCTCTCTAGTGCTGGATTTGTGTGATGAACAGAACCTTATAGTAGTTAACAGGGAGAATAAGTGTCATGGACAGGTAACGTGGCAATGCGGAAACAGGCAGTCATGTATCGACTACGCCTTAGTCTCAGAAATGGTCTACGAACAACTAGACCAAATGATAATAGACGAAAATGGAAAAAATAGCCTGGGAAGCGATCATAGACGTTTAGCATTAAAGTTTGGGCGAGATACCAGCGCAGAACATGAACCAATAGCATCAGAGATTTTAAAAATAAATGACTAGCAAATAACAGAGATCGCGAACAACATAGAGAAGAAAATTGAGGCTTTTCCTACAGCAGTCTGGGAATATAAGGAACTGGTGGAGGTTATGCAGCATGAAATAAGGCGGACACGGCAATACAATTGTTGGATTGGAAAGAGTAAACCACGTAAGTGGTGGAACAAGGAAATTAAACAAGCTATAGAAGAGCGTAAAGAGGCATCTAGGGTTCATCGAGAAGCCAAAAAGTTGGGATTACAAGAAGAAGAGGTGCTCCTTAGATGGAATACATACCGAGAAAAGAAAGGGTTGCGAGTGAGCTCGTGCAAGAGAAAATTAAATGCGCAAGTGAACGTACGTTGGGTGCATAACATTCACAAAAGAGACAAAGGCGCCCCAAAAAGATTCTGGAACCATATAAAAGCACTCGGAGCTCCAACTAGAAACTCGCAAACGGCTATAAGGGATGAAGATGGTAACATCTATGAAGGCGATGATGAGCTGCGGTACATCACAGACGTTATCAGGCATAACTTCGGCACGAGAAAAAGCGTAGTTCAGACAACAGATCCAGCAACAACAGAGGCCTGAGAGATCAAAATTTAGCATAGAAAGCTTTTATTGGAAAAAGGCAGCAGAAAATGTCCCTAACAACACGGCAGCAGGACCCGATGAAATCCCAATACAGCTAATCAAAAACCTCGGTCCAAAAAGCAAGGCACTGCTGACTAATGCCATAGAGCAAGTGATTAGAACAAAGAATATTCCCGTTGGATGGCGTGAAAGCAAGATGAATCTCATCTACAAAGGCAAAGGAGATAAGGATAAGACGAGCTCGTACAGGCCAGTTACAGTAACGTCGGTGATATATAGAATGGCAATGCAAGCCATAAAATTAGAACTGTCGAAGTGGGTGGAGGAAAACGGTGTATTGGGGGAACTACAGAATGGGTTCAAGCCAGGCAGACGCTTAGAAGACAATATGTTTGTACTAACTCAGTGCATAGAGATTTCAGTAGCTCAGAAAAGACCTTTATGGATAGCATTTCTAGATATTAAAGGAGCTTATGACAACGTAGACAGGGAATTGTTGTGGGATATTCTTCAATACGAAGGCATAGATGACGATTTCGTGGAGCTGCTGAGGGAGATATATCGAGACAACCAAGTACAAGTGGCATGGGAAGGCCGAAAAGGAAATGAAATGGTGGGAATTCATCAAGGATTGAAGCAAGGATGCCCTCTGTCACAATTGTTGTTCACGCTTTACGTCAAGGGCATAGAAAGACGACTGGAAAACAGCGAATTAGGTTTTGATTTATCCTACATGTGTAATGGACAAATGGTGCAACAGAAGGTCCCTGGACTGATGTACGCAGACGACATTGTGCTACTAGCGGACAATAAAAAGATTTACAGATACTTGCGAATATCTGTGGGAACGCAGCGACAAATCTAGGCCTTAAGTTTAGCACAGAGAAATCAGGGATTATGATCTTTAATGAACACACGAACAACTTCGTGGTGTCAATTCAACAGCAAGTAATGCCCATAGTGAAGCAATATAAGTACCTCGGCGTACACATAAACGAAGGAAAGAATTACTCAAGCAACCACCAAGATAATCTGAAAATAAAGGGGAAGCGGAATGCAGCAATAATGAAACAGAGCACTGTGCCACAATAAGTATGAGGTGGTGCGTGGAATCAGGAAAGGAGTAATGGTGCCAGCGCTAACATTCGCAAATGCCATTATATGCTTAAAATCGGATATATTGGCGGGTTTGGAAGTTAACCAAAGATAAGTAGGCCGGTTGGCTTTGGGAGCACATGGTAATACGACAAATGAGGCAGTGCAGGGTGACATGGGTTGGGCCTCTTTTGAAGTCAGAGAAGCACAAAGCAAAATTAGTTTTGAAGAAAGGCTCAGGAACATGGATGAAAAGAAATGGGCGGCTAAAGTGCACAAGTATCTCTACGTGAAAAGCGTGGACACAGAATGGAGGAAGAGGTCAAGGAAGTTGGCAACCAAGTACAGGATAATCGAAGCTGTATATAGACAACCAGGGGTCATCAGAAAGAAAGTGAGAGAAATAGAGACCGTGAATTGGATGCAAAGAATGGAAACGAAAAGGACAATGGAGATTTACAAGAATGAAAAGAAAGAAATTAGAAGGGAAAATCTGTACGATAACACAAAGGGCAGTGCCTTGCTATTTGAGGCTCGAGCCGGTTGCCTAAGGACGAAAACATACCGGAACAAATATTCGGAACTAGATGAGACATGTGTATGCTGCAATAAAGATCCAGAGACCACTCAGCACATCCTAATGGAATGCGACGGGATCCACCCAGTGAGAACCGTAGGTAACGTGCAACTCCCAGAAGCGCTTGGGTTCAAAGTGGAAGGAAACATAAACAGATCAGCCGTAGAGATCAGCAAGAGACGATTAGAGTACTGGTGGAAAAAAAGCAGGGAAAAGATGGATACGACCTGATCTCGTAAAATCATAGGCAGCGGTACAAGGTGATTTTTTGAAAAATAAAAATAATGAGAGGTATACAAAAATGCTAGATAAAGAACATGTATAGTATACCTGATTAAATCAAGCAGGCTAGGTGACTATTTGTCGCCGCCCCGGTTCAAAGGGGATGCCAATAAATTATCATCATCATCATCACCAGCTGCAGCGGTGGCTAGGCAACGGCTCAGATCGCGGTGCGGCCACCGGCCCTGCGAAACGGCGAGAATGCGGCCAATGTAGCTCGATCGCTACAATATCCGGTGGTTTTCATTTATTTGGTGACCACAGGAATCATGGCATTATGGTCGGTACGGTAAACCGTCATAGTAGAGTGTACTAGAACGGGGGAGTGGGTCCAACGCAGGCTCCCCGCTGAGGCTTTCTTTATGGAAAAGTTGATGGCGCCACCGTCGCTTTCTTCCGAATGAGCGGCTCCGCGTCGCGTCACACACGTCATCGCCAACGCGCTTCTGAAAACACATCCCACTTCCGGTTAAGACTAGCGGAACCGGTCTCCCATGCCCTAGAACGTCTGCTGCGTGAGAGGTGCCCAAAGTAGACGGTAGTTCGGCCGGCGCACCGCCCCAGCACGATCGACGGGCCAATCGACGACTGCGAAGCTGCGCACCGGCGACGAAAACATCGGCTGCAGCTTCTGTTCCAAGCAAAATGATTTTCCCTAGATAAAGTGATGCGTAAATTTTACATTTTATGAAGAACGATATCCACTGTCAAACGTTAAACATGAACTCGAGAGCTCCGATACTTGTCGAGTTCAGCTGCCGTGCACGGCTACCGACGGGAGACGACCGGCTCGGCTGTGCTCGCATCGCAGCCGACGGCGCCGCTAATATAAGTGTGTTTTCTTCTTCGTGTGCAATTACTGCGAAGAGCGATAACAACGGTAAGAAAACAGTGCGGCTTGTGAGCGTCGGTAATTCATCCTGTAGCGCCATCGGTTTTAGCTTTGAAAGGAACCGGAAAAGGCCTAGCGACGATATCGGCGCCGTCGAGCGATCAGCGGCGGTGAGGCTACCGTACAAATGGGTCCCGGTCTCATCCTCTCTACGGCAAGGAAATCTCGCCGTTCGCGAGGAACGGCGAGATTCTCGACTCGCCATCTAACAGCGGCCCGCGATGGCAAACGGCATGCGGCGAGTTATCGTGCCGGTAACGGGGACGTGGACTCAGCGCATCTCGGCTACCCGCTGTTGCTGCGGTGCCGGCCCGTGTTCATGCGAAGCGTGCCGCTATAGACCCTGTGTTGCGCGCTCGTTTAGAAAGGCCAACACTGTCGCACTCTGTTCGCGCAGCTAATCAGACCGCTAAGCACGACTGTGTTGGAACGCGAGCGATATGCCTGGCACTTTCGTTGCGGGCTGTAATTACCGATTCGCAAGGGCGCACAAGCGAGCAACACGACAAGGAAGAGCAGGGAGTGCGCGTAACAGCAGACAAACCGGAAGTCGTACGTTCTTGTTCGACCAATGGGCATCGTCCCCGACGCTAACATCACCAGATTCACCCTGCTGACATCGTGACGACCACTGGGGATACCGGAAAGACCAGGAGAGGAAGACAGCATTGTTTTTTTTAGATGCGAAGCATCTTATGCTCGGGGCTATGTCACTCCCTCCCTTCCTACCTCCCTCCATCCATCCAACCGCCGTGCGTCCACACCCCTACTGCGCATGCGCACCTCCTCCCCCTCCTCTCCTTGTCTCCTCTCCTCTCGGCATTCCTCCTCTCCTCTCCGACGCTCCTTTCCTCTCCGGATTGCGCAACGAATGGCAACACCAGCAGCTTAGGTTAGAGACGCGACGGTAGGCGCCCCAGAGGCACCGGTAACAGTCACCAACGCCGCGCGCGTTCGGTGCGAACGCTGTTGGGACTCGCGTTGATGTCCGGTTCCATCCTACCGCGATCCGCCAGTTGTTGGGGCGCCTGCTACTCCAACCTCGACCGGCATCTCTTCTAGGTAGCGTAGCGCTGCCGGCAGGCTGTAGGCGTCCGGTAGATCATGGCGACCAGGCAGGGCGAGACGATTTTAAGTGCGAAACTTGCACGGTTTATTTCATGTTGAAGGTTTGCAAAGAAGAGAATGAATATATGAAAATACATGGCGGGGCCGCTTAAATGGGCCCTCTAACAATGAGGCGGGGTTTCGCTCCAGTCACGTGACAGGCAAGTCCAGTTGGGGGGGTGCGGCAGCATCTCCCTCTCCCCTAGGCGACGTTTCCCGGGCTTGCCTCCTCCCTCTCCCCTAGGCGACGTTTCCCGGGCTTGCCTCCGCTGGCGGCAACCCAAGGCTCCTGAAGACGTTATTCGTGGAAGGCGGGCCTATTCGCCTCCCACGCACATGCACACAAAAGGATCAACAACTCGGGCGTCCCAGCCCCCGCACCTGTACACAAAGGGATCAGACTACTGCGTTCCAGATGCTCCGGAAGAACGTTTCGTAGAAGGCGGGCTTAATCTCCTCCCCGCACCTGCGCACAAAAGGATCGTCCCGCCTGCGACAACCAAGCACGAAGGGGAGACCTCCTCCGTTAATCCTTTTAAACGGGCTGTCGTACGTCAACCGTAACAGCATCTCCGGCGGGGGAAGAAGATCCCGACGCGTAGGGGCCAGCAGCCACTGGGCGAGGGATCGGCGTTTCAGCAGCAGAATTTCTCTCCGTAGTGACGAACCCTTGGTTCGTAGCTTGCAGATTCCCTGGAGTCGTTCATCAGTTCTCGGGGCGCTCTTGTAGGCCTTCTGTCCCTGGTCCGGACCGGTGAAACAGGGCTTGCAAACAGGTCTCGCAACTTTTCGTCTCCTGTTTGGGCACGCAATCACTCCAGAACAGTGCCGGACCCACAACCACAAACAAACGAGCACAAGGCCACTCTCCCCCAAGACACACCAGGCATTACAAAAAAAAAAAAAAAGAAAAGAAAACTGCTACTGCTTTCCCATTCCTTTCGAGCGTCCTCCCCCTTGAACACTAAAAACAGCCATTTCCCGAAGGCGTTATGACGTGATTACTAAATCCGCTAACGATCAACTACAACTACGCGGGAAAAAAACGTACAAGAAAAAAAGATACTAACGTCGAAATCACGCTGAAACCAGAGTGATCATGAGGTTTTCGCTACTCTAGGGGCAACGACTCAGACCTTCGGCATTGCCTTTAAGTTTGCCCTTCTTATAGCGAATATCGAAGCCAAGCTCTGCCAATAAACTCAAAAAGCCTCAGCTGATGACATCCGCGTGTTCATTCCTCTACCCCGTTGAGGGGGGAACTGAAAATTATGCTTGACTGAGCGACACCGTCGCAGTAAGCGAGCACCTAAGATAGACTTCGCAGCTGTCAAAATGGCAGTTAGTTAAAATGCGTACCAGCCAACTAGCGGCTAAGCTTATGAGTAGCCCACTTTAGCACTGCACAAGTTCTGTCATATGCCATAGGCATCTTCGTGTGCCGCTAGCTTTCGACCACCTCACACACAGGCTGCTCTAAGCCACCTTTGTTTCTCCCTCTCGAAATGACTCTCTACGACCACTGTCAATCATGTCACCCGGTATGAATAGAAAGAATCGGGACCATCTCCCGGTAACGTGTTCCGCGTCCTCTAACTCCGCCCTTACAAACTGTGAATTCGCCTTCGTGGCACGTGATTCACAAGTCTTCACTGGACAAGAAAACACAGGCGCACTTTCGAACCACGGAACCCGTGACAGCGATCGAAAAAGGTCAAAGGGACAAAGTTGCTCTTTCGGTCATTGCTACCAGCCAGTACCAGCGCCTCTAAGGTGAAATATACTTGGCTTGGTGACCGCTTCAACTCTTAAACTAATTCATAGAGTGGTATTTAAAACCTAAAAAGCAAAAGCTACACTCTATCTACGCGCTAAAAGACTAAAAAATGATTCCACAAACGCGCTTCAATGAACAAAATTTCTACAGGGGTAACTGATACACGCCCTATACTTTAAGCATTAAATTACAAAACTAAGGTCTGCCTTCGCAAACCCCAAATCTCAATGCTTAACTACAAAATCAGCGCGGTCAAGAGCCACCACCTTTGCGAAACTAGCTTCACGCTTTCCTTGGCTCGTACGACACAGAAATTCGCAGCATAACACTTAACTTGTAAATTCAAAAGCAAGACTTCTTAAAACTAATAAAAGAAAAAAAATGCTTCACGTGTTCGTACAAACAAGTTACTCATCGGTGTGACAAATTGATTAGTTCCTAATGCGCACTCGATGGGGTCGCAGTCCGAAAGCCCTCGCGCTTCGCCCAGGACGACAAAGGGCGCCAGACATACAATGCCCTCTGCTGACACCTGCCACTCTGTGTCCTCGCAGCTTGCCCTCTCGTCCCCGAAGGGGAGGCCATAAACGCGGGAAGAATAGCCCTTCTCCCTTTGTTCTCGCTTTCGCGACGCATTCCTCCTCGGTGCCTGTTTGACTGGATGGGTTCATAGGCGCATACTCAACCAGTTTGAAACCTGAACATTTCAGCCGCACCTTTATTCGCGGAAACGCGCCCTTTGCTGTCGCAATTAGCCTTTGGTGACGCTTCCGTTTCCTAAGCCGCCCCAAAAAACCCTTTCCCGTTCGGCGTGATGGCCTGGTGCATTGTCTTACGGGCTGCGGTGTGGCGACGTTTTCAAGTTTTCGATGCGCCGAATACTTGGCTCCTTTTTTCTGGCGGCGCTGTCTGAAAACGTTTTTCCTTGCCATGCGGCCATCTGTTATGCACCAGTGTTGGGTTCCCTTTCTGCTCGGCCGTCATGGCATTCTGCTCTACGTTTGACGATTCCGGAACGTCTCCGCAAGAAACGCTCTTTAGAATCGCCACTGGCTCTGGTTCCGCGACGTCTTCGCGCTCTACATTCGGATGTACCCGAGAGCCGCTCAAGTGCCGAGGCACGAGGTCCGTATCCAGCTCCATATTGACCCCATTGGGGTTGCTGGAACAAGCCTCGTCCCCGCAAGGAGCGCTCTCCGGGATGGCCGCTGACTCAGATTCGGTGGACGCCTCAAATGCGCTCTCTCCGAAGCTCGAGTCCATAGCAATATCCGGTTCCCTGCACTGTCGGGCCAATGGACACTTTGCAAAAAAGCTGCTGCGCATGCGCGAGCGCGTCGTTTGCGAGCGCCCCCTACATGGTTGGAATGATAGCAGACGACAGCTCCCTGCCTGGCTGGTCACTCCGGCACGTTCAGGCAAGCTCCCGTGCCCACGTTTCTGAGTGTCATGCCAGCGCACTGCGTCGCGTATGGGTGTACGAATTATTACGGCAAGAATAACGTGGGTTTTTTTCGGTTTCCGTCCGAGAAGCTGTATCCACTGAAAAGAGCGTCATGGGTGAACGCCGTAAAGCGGTTGAATGCGGACGGCTCAGTGTGGCAGCCAAACGTGCACTCAAGGATTTGCAGCGAGCACTTTATAGCAGGTATGTCATGAATTTTGGCCTGTAGTGAGTCATTTGTATTAATTTTTCCACTTCTTCAATTTTAGGCCGGCCTTCAAACTTTTCTAGCCACCCTGACTACGTGCCAACTGTTTTCTCATACACCCGAACTGCCGGACCGGCTGCAGTGGACCGGCATGGTCGTTGGATTAAGAGGCATGCAACAGCACGTAAGTGACAACGAAGTAGGATTCCGGTGTGGCATGCGCACGACGGCATCAGGTAGTGGTTTTAGAACGTGCTTGTTTTAGGTGTGAGCTCGTAGTTATCTGAACGTGGGCTCGCGCTGCCGGCGTCTCGGCGGATTAAACCACGGCCGCTGGATAAAAAAAAAAAAAAAAAAAAAAAAAAATCCAGCGGCCGTGCCTAAACCATGCGCGTGGCGGTATCGGCCAGTGGTTTCAGAGCGCGCTCTCTAAACGCGGGCAAGCGTCGCCGGCGTTTCATGCGAGCGGCGGCATCGGCAACTGGTGGTTCCAGACCGTGCTCTTGTTCTCGGTGTACGCTCACAGCTCTCAGAGCGCGGACTCGCTCCGCCGGCGTCTCGCCGGCTTAAATCGTGCGCATATGCGCGTGTCAACTAACACACGCGTTTTTATTGCGCAATAAATAAAAATCGAGGGTCGTATTTGTTAATGATTATTTTTAAAAGTGTCATACAGTCTCGCACGTCGCTGCACATCCGATAGCACATAGATGGGCTACTTGATGCGACGAGTTATATGACAAATGCAATCCGTTGGAAAATATGGCGCAAAGTCCGCGATTATTCTATGCTGCCACTCGAAGTGACAGATAACTGAGCGATATGAATCAAAGGCTAGCCGACGGAATGCAATCTGCTCTGATATATGATGATGTGACAGGTTGCATGTGTTAGCGTCTATCCAAGCCACTCTAAGAGTTCATCGCTGGGCTTCATTTTAGCTTTGTTTTAATGCATACATGTAACAGTTTGCACAGCACTAAATGTGCATTGTAATGCAGGCGGTCCAGCTTCTACAACGCTGCAGGAAGAGAAAAGCAAGAGTGCATCTACAGGCACCAAATCCAACGGGGCTGCTGCATCTGATAAGGACGAGAATGGTCAGCATTTTGCAACGTTACCTGCTTCAAAAATGTCAGGTTACAATGCTGCCAGTCAGGCTGACGAGCAGCCACAGTTGCATGCATGCTGAGCCTCACTGCCCACCTAATATTTACTGATTCACATGGAACTTGCTTAGCTGTTGCGATTAACATAACATGAAACATTCAATATGTCAAAGTTGACAATCAGAGTTAGGTTCCAAATGTATTCGATTTTAGAGCGTACCAAAGTAGTACAACACAAGAAGTTTAGTCGCCGGGTGAGCTAAACGCAAGTTGCACCAAACGAAGCCAAGTGCTTTAGATGCATTGCTAACTATGGCGTCTATATGAGTGTTCCATGACAAATGAGAAGACAAATGGACGCCCAAATACTTTATAGAGCATGCTGAGGCTATAGGCCGAAGTGAGCGATATGAAGCAAAGGCTAGCCGACGGAATGCAGTCTGGTCCGACAGATGGCGATGCGACAGGTTGCATGTGTTAGCACCTATCCAAGCCACTCTAGTTCATCGCTGGACTTCATTTTAGCCTTGTTTTAATACATACATGTAACAGTTTGCACAGCACTAAATGTGCTTTGTAATGCAGGCGGTTCAGCTTCTACGACGCTGCAGGAAGAGAAAAGCAAGAGTGCATCTACTGACGTCAAATCCAATGGGGCTGCTTCATGTGAT
>NC_051164.1:9451740-9511354 GCF_013339745.2 Dermacentor silvarum | reverse complement strand
TGGGGGGGGGGGGGCTGCAGGGTCGAAGTGACGGAGGATAGGTAGCGAGGTTAGCAGACGGCGTAATTTCGTGAAGGCGTCATCGCAGGCGGGCGACCAAGCTGAAAGTACTTTGTCGCCGCGTGGAAGGTCTGTCAGGGGTGCACTTATGGAGGCGAAATTTCGAATAAAACGTCAGAAATATGAGCATAAACCAACGAAACTTTGAAGCTCCTTTAACGCCGTTGGTTTGGGAAAGTCGGCGACTGCGCGGAGCTTGGCTGGATCCGGCAGAATGCCGTCTCGCGAGACAACATGGCCAAGAATGGTGAGCTGTCGGGCACCAAAACGACATTTTTTTAAGTTGAGTTGAAGTCCCGCATCAGTCAGGCATTTCAGAACGTGCTCGAGACGGCTGAGATGTGTGCGGAAATCAGAGGAAAAGACAACTACGTCATCCAGGTAGCACAGACATATGTTCCATTTGAGGCCGCGTAAAATATCCATCATCCTCTCAAAAGTGGCTGGAGCGTTACACAGGCCGAAAGGCATCACGGTAAATTTGTATATTCCGTCAGGGGTCACAAATGCTGTTTTATGTCGATCAGATGGTGCCATGGGGACTTGCCAGTATCCGGAACTTAAATCCAGTGAAGAAAAGAACTCCGCTCCCTGCGAACAGTCGAGGGCGTCGTCGATGCGCGGTAACGGGTAAACGTCCTCGCGTGTTATCTTGTTCAGACGTCGGTAGTCGACGCAGAACCGAATAGAGCCATCCTTTTATTGCGATAGCAATTATATGGACACTCAAAAGCAGATTTCTGCCGTCGGCGTCGCCGTCGCCGTCGGCGTCGCCGTCGCCGTCGCCGTGAGGTTCCGTATGACGTCAATGGAGATGAAATCGTGGCCGCGCGCCGCCGAACGCTGTATGTGCGAGTGAAAGGGCGCGAGGGACGCGCTCTTTCACGGGGAGTGAACGCACGGCGGAGAACAAACGCGCGTTCTGCGCCGTGCTTCCTTAAGGGCTGCAGAAGTAGGCGTCTCTTTCCTCCTTTACAATCACCATATATGTAGAGCAAACGCGCCTTCTTCCGATGCGCGAGAGGCCGTGGGGGAGGGGGGGAAGGGGGAGGGAAGGGAGGCGACGTTTAGCTGCGGCACCAAGTGCCTATTTATATCAGAGGCTCCGGCAACAGTCACCAACGCCGCACGCATTTTGAGCGAACGCGGGCAAAATGCCGACGGCGTCGACAACAGTTCGGCGCGTTGCCGGTGCTGCTGCATGTCCAAGTTTATACAGCTGATAAAGCTAATATCATTACTCCGTATATCTCTCTACAAATTTGCTATCGCAATTGATGCTTCACCTTTCAGGTGAAACTGCGACAACTTTTTTCTTAACAAGAACGACAGGTGACGCCCAGGGAGTGTTGGAAGGCTGCACAACACCGCGCTTCAGCATATCAGCAACCTGGTCGTCAATTACACGGCGCTCCGAGGCGGATACCCGATAAGGGCGTTGCAGTAGAGGTGCATGACTGCCTGTATCGATCTCGTGAAAAACGTTCGACGTGCGACCTAAACCGGAGGCAGGGCTGTCAAAAGAAGCGCGGAACTTCTGCAGGAGAGTGAGCAGCTGGCTTCGTTCAGAAGAGGGCGTTTCATCGTCAATAGAGCGGTGGCAAGCGTCGAGGAGGGACTGATCAACCGCAGGGTCACAAGTAAGTGCGCTAAGGTCCGTAGAAGTAGAAGCGGCAGGAGCGTCAAAGATGCAAAAGGTGTCGACTGGCTGAACGAGGCCTAGGCATTCGCATGAAATAAAGGTAAAGGGCACGCCGTGGGATTGTCGACGAGCATCTTCGTGACGCCACTGTGAAGAGTAAGGAGAGCAAAGGGCAGCGGAGAACGTTTGCGGTGAATTAACACTTCAGAGGGCGTAAAGAGGACATCGCCATCAGAAATAGCGGCTCAGGACACAGGCACAAGCAGGGAAGAGCACGGAGTAACGGCAATTGTCTTCGGACACCAACAGTTTAGCACTAGAAGGGCGGTTGTCGATTGTCTCGAAATCGTGAAGTGCAGAAAGTTCGAGTTCGGCGTGACAACAGTCAATAATGGCGTTAATATTTGCAAGGAAGTCGCAGCCTAATATAATGTCATGGGAACACGAGGGCAGCACGATGAATTTGACGGTATACAGAAGTCCTTGAATGAAGACTCGAGCAGTACAGGCAGCGAGAGGCGTAATGTTTTGAGCGTTCGCGGTTCGAAGGGAGAGGTCGGATAAACGCGTCAAAACTTTTCTTAGTACGCGACAGAGTTGGGCGGGAATTACGGATACGGCGGCTCCTGTATCGACAAGCGCCAGTACGGAGATCCCTTCGACACACACTTCAATTATGTTAGCTGGAGAGGTACGAGGACTTGTGCATTGCGACGAGGACGCAGTTCGTGCCTCGGGAACTGCGGCCATCAGTTTTGCTGCTCGACGGGTCCGGTACGGCGACGCATCGGAGAAAGCGAGCGACGACGTGGAGACGGTGAGCGGCGGGTAGACGCGGATGGGCAATCGGGACAAAAGGAAGAGGTAGGAAGGCTATTTTTTGTGCCCCTCGTTCCATAAAAACAACCTAAATAAAAATGAGGGAAACCCGCACCACCACAGGTATCGCAGGTTTGAACCAATGAAACATAAATGAAAAGGGGTATGAACCCAAAACAGTTTTGAAAAAAAGCCAATGGTGAGAAAAAAAAACCAACTGCGAGAAGAGCCGAACGAAATGCCAAGATGAGAGCGTTGGCAACGAAAAACTCGATAATCCCAAAGGTCAGCATCGGCATGGTGGGATGCATCTCGACTGCATTTATTAAAACAAAGCTCACAGAAGCACTTGATACAGAGAGGAAAAAAAGGAAGGGCTGTAGGATAAATAGGAAAGGTGTCCAAGGCGGCAAGGCAGGCCATCGAAAGCAAAGGCCAGGCAGGTGCAGGCAGGTGGTAGTATGCGGGTGGCCCAAAATCCAGGAATAGGAGGTCAATGAAGTGCCGAAAAGGCTTGCAGCTGGGAAATATTTAAAGAGTAGGCGGAAGGTAAGCGAAAAGAAAACACCAATGTGATGTGGTACAGAAAACAAACGAAAAGGTGTGTGCAGGGGAGCGCGAAGAAGAACGATGGTGATGATGACAGGTATGAGGATGGAGTCCAGTCATTCCGCGAATGGTACCCCCGGAGCAACGCCCCACCTTAGTTAGCGTAACCGAGGGCACCAAACAACGAAAGCAGGAGAAAGATATGAGAGGGAAATGTGAAGGCGAGAAAAGATGCAAGTAGTAGAAAGAGAAAAGAGTCAAGAAGAAGATGGGAATGTGAAAGAAGAAATTAGGCGATAAAGGCGAATTAAGAGTGCTCTCTTCCGCGGGTGAAGGAGAAGTGAAGGGTAGTGTGTGGGACTGAGAAGAAAGTCATTGCGGTCCTTAAGTAATGTAGCAACCTCTGAAGTTAATGGGCAATGGTTAAAGTAATGAAGTAGGTCGATACAGGAATCACCGCAGGCACAGTTACTATGATGGGAGAGATGAAACCGGAAAAAGTAAAAAGGTAATCGGGCATGACAGGTGAGAAGTTGAGCAAGAGGTTAGCGGGGCGGGAAGAAGGCAGGTATCTGTAACACATTAGGAACCCAGTGGTAAAGCGCCGTGTCCGCGCTGTCGCGCGACCAGGCAACATGCCACTGGGCGTAGGGGGATGCACGCATCCTAGATTTAATTGAGGCCTGTGAAAGAAGAATGGACCTGGAAATTGCCCCGTGCCGCAGCCGAACCGGCGATGCTGTCTGCAGTAGGTAGGAAGGCTGGAAGGCGAAGAGGAAAACTGAGCGGAGAAAGGTGGCGCTCGCCAGATGTTCGGAAAAGGAAGCATACGACGACGGCAATGGCGCGCCAATGACCAGCAGCACCACAAGCAAAACATATTGGACGGTCATCGAAGGTGCGCCATTGTTGCGGGTAAGCTCTGACTCGTGGCTGAGAAGTCGGAAAATGCCGTCGGTCTGGTAGCGGCATAGGTGGCGGCGAAAAGGTCGGTGGTCGATGCATAGGGGGCGGCGAGAGCGTTTGTGGACGAGGCCGGGCTACTGCTTCTGCGTACGTGAGAGGTGCAGTAACTGGCGTCCGATCATGGGCTGGAGGAATTGCTTGGGAAACTTGCTCCTGGATGTAATCGCGGATCGTAGGCGCCAAAGCGGGTGGTGGTTCCGGGACGCAAGGCATCAATGATAGCTGGCGAGCGACCTCTGCGCGAACAAATTGCTGAATCTTGAGTAACAGAGGAGCATGGTCGTCGCCAACTCCAAGGATGGACAGAGCGTCTGCAGGCACAGGGGGACGTCGGGTGTGAAGCCGTTGCCGGCGCAACTCGTCGTAACTCTGGCACAATTCTATCACTTCGATGACAGTGCGAGGGCTCTTCGATAATAACATTTGGAACGCGTCGTCCTCAATACCCTTCATGATATGTTTGATCTTCTCCTCCTCTGACATCGACGCGTTCACCCGTTTGCAAAGGTCAACAATGTCCTCACTGTAGCTCGTGAAATTCTCTCCGATCTCTTGGGATCGTGTACGCAAACGGTGTTCTGCACGGAGCTTTCTTACTTCTGGCCGACCGAAAACTTGTGTAAACATGGTCTTGAAAACGAACCACGTAGTGAGATCGCCTTCATGGTTTAGAAACCATAGTTTCGCAACGTCCGACAGATCGAATGCTACGGTTCTAAACTTGGTAGCATCGTCCCAATGGTTATGAGCACTCACTCGCTCGTATGAGGAGATCCAATCTTCAACGTCTTTTTCATCTGTGCCGGAGAAGATAGGGGGATCTCGCTGACGCAAGGCACCGGCACAAACCAGGGTGGGCGGAGCCGGTGGAGTAGTTTGAGGAGTGCCGCTTGCGTCGTCGCGCATGATGGGGGTAGAGTGCGACTCCGAAGTTCCAGGGTGATCGAAACCCAGCAACCTCCACCACTTGCTGAGATGTTTATGAGCAATGAACGCAGGCGAACGAGGAGCAGTCACAAGCGTTCGGCCAAGGACAGCAACCACGAGCTCATGCCGGTGGCGATGCCGCTGAGGCGCAAGCTACTCTTCTTCATTACGAATTGATAAATCAGTGCATGGTACCAAACTGGCACAAACTTTTAATGACTTTTTCCTGGAATCTAGGGAAAATCTCACATCATTTTGATGCAAACAATATGCTTGAAAAAAAATCTTAATCGCCTTTTTCTAAACCCGACGAGCGAATCTGAAACTTTCGCCACACTTTGTCCACTTAGAAACAGCGCACCTCTGGACATAGATAATTCACAAATAAAACCTGTAAAATAGGTAGCCGATTTAATTTCACCAGTTCTCACTCATATCTACAATCTAGCCCTCTCAACCAGAACTTTTCCACAAAAAATGCAAATTTCAAAAGTTATTCCTTATTTTTTTTAATGTCGCAGTTTCGCCCGAAAGGCGAAGCATCAATTGCGATAGCAAATTAGTAGAGAGCTATTCGGAGTAGGGATAGTAGTTTATCGGCTGCATAAACTTGGACACATTCGCTTACTAACTGAATGAACAAGCGTGGTGTCAGCGCGCACAAGCAAACATGAATAGATCACACTGAATGACAGCAGACAACGACTGTCAAAACGCTGGCAGCAAGCGCAGCCGCCGCAGCGGGCTGCGAAGGTTCATGCGGTCTATTCGCTTCAACGGAAACTGAGCTGGTGAATGCACAGCGCATACAAAGGTCAGAGCTGTGTGGAGATAACAGACGGTGCTGGCAAAGTACGAGCGCAGTTGTTGGCAGAGTAGAAGCCGCCCGCCCCCTCCCTCCCGCGCTGCCTTCCCGCTTTCTTGCTTTCGCGTGGGAGATTGAGTGGCAAGTTCCCCTTACGCCCAGTTGCAAGATACGCCTTTGGTGCCGAAGCACAGCGTCACCCCGCTTCCCTCCCTCCCATAACCCCACGGCCTTTCGCGCGATGGTCGCGTTTGCTTTCCGCCGTGCGTTCGCTCTCCGTGATAGCGCGCGTCTCCCGCGCACTTTCGCTCGCGCATACGGCGCACGGCGATGATATTATCGCCCTTGGACTTTATACGGAACCTCTCGGCGATGGCGACGCCGACGGCAGAAATCCGGTTGAAGTGTACATAATTGCTATCGCAATAAAACGGAGATAAAATAACCTGGCCAATTACCGACCAATTTCTCTTCTACCGGTGTTCTCTAAAGGTCTGGAGAGACTGTCACATTTTAGGATTTCTTCTTTCGTAGATAAATTCACTTTGATGAATTTATCTACGAAAAGGGTACAAGCGTACCCCGGCCTGGCGTTCGGCTTCCTTCAGGGGTGATACGCTTGGGAAAGGAGCCTGCGCCCTGAATTCCCGTCGAAACCAGCGTGAGCACGGAAATCAATCTTGGTTTTCGCAAAGGTTGATCGACGGGACATTCTCTGTTAACACAAAAAGAAATTATTCTAGAAGCATTTGAGGAAAAACAGTTTGTTGTTGGAATATGTGTAGATCTTTCAAAAGCATTCGACAGTTTCAACCATGACACGCTATTACTAAAGCTTGAACTTTGCGGGATGAGGGGAGTACCCTTAAAACGTTTAAGATCATATTTTAAATACCTGAAGCACTGCGTTTCTATCAACGACAAACTATCCCCTCTGAAATTGATAAATGCTGATGTTCCTAAAGGCAGCATTCTTGGACTGCTCTTGTTTAATTTATATGTTATTGATGTCACTAACGTTAGCAAAACACCAACTCATATAGTCTACGCGAATGACATAACGCTTCTATTTAGCGGGTCCAACATTAAGACACTTCAGTAAAACATCAATGATTTCCTCCGAGACCTGCTAAATTGGAGTAATATAAGTTCATTACAATCAATACAAGCAAAACTAAAGCAATCCTTCTTACTCCTAAACAGTCGCCGGTAGTTCTCAAAGAAAATCTTATGCTTGACCAAACGCCTTTAGAGGTTCTTGACTCCTTCAAAAAACTACGCGTATACTTCCACAAGCATTCGTCCTGGGACACGCATATTGAACACATTATTACCAAACTTTCGAGGACTGTCGGCATTTTGGCTAGATTACGTTTTTTATTGTGATAGCAATTATATGGACACTTCAACCGGATTTCTGCCGTCGGCGTCGCCGTCGCCGTGAGGTTCCGTATAGATTCCAAGAGCGATAAAAGCGTCGCCGCGCGCCGTATGCGCGAGCGAAAGAGCGCGGGGGAGGCGCACTATCACGGAGGGCGAACTCCCCCGCGCGCTATCACGGAGAGCGAACGCACGGTGGAAAGCAAACGCGACCGTCGCCCGAAAGGCTGTCGGGGTATGGGAGGGAGGGAGGCGGGGCGGGGCGGCGCTGTGCTCCGGCACCAAAGGCGTATCTTGCCACTCAATCTCCCACGCGAAAGTAAGAAACGGGAAGAAGGGGGGAGGGGGGGGGGCAGCTTCTCCTTTGCCAACAACTTCTTTGCCTGGCGGTGCCGGTCGCCCGCACCGTCTCTTATCTCCACACGGCTCTGACCTTAGTATGCGCTATGCATTAGCCGCTCAGTTTCCGTTGAAGCGATAGACCGCGCGAACCAGCGCTTGCTGCCAGCGTTTTGACAGTCGTTGGCTGCGGTCATTCAGTGTGATCTATTCATGTTTGCTTGTGCGCGCTGACACCACGATTGTTAATTCAGTTAGTAAGCCAACGTGTATAAGTTTATACAGCCGATAAAACTACTATCCCTACTCCGAATAGCTATCTAGTAATTTGCTATCGCAATAGATGCTTCGCCTTTCGGTCGAAACTGCGACATTTTTTCTACCACCCACTATAAACGCGCTATTTTTGCCCAACTAACTACTGCTGTCTTGTACGGGGCAAAAATACGTCATCCAATTTACACTAATTGTGTGCATATTTCAGAAAAAAATCCCTTAAATGTACGTAAAGAGCAACTTTTCAGGTGGTTTAATGTAATACCTGTTCAAAATCTTTATTCATATAATATGGCCATACGATGTAAACATAGCATGAATACTTGGAAATACATCATAACTTCGTTATCGCATTTGAAGATTCGGACACCGATATAGAACACACGCATCAAAGAGTATTGGAAAGTCCCGTTTTGTCGAACGAAATATGGCGAATAAATGCTTCAGTACAGCATACCTGTACTTCTAAATTTTTACAGCGAAAGCTGTATATGGCTAGGCGAAACGTCCCATGTTTCGATCAACGTCTCCATTTGCTGCGCCGTCAGTTAAGTCGTTCTCTACGTCGCACCCAAGCGCGCGCACCATTGGCAGCGTCGTTAGTGACGTCGTTAGTGACGTCGTTAGCGAACGCGTTCCCGCCATTGCCACGTTGACGCTGCTCTGCCAGCAACGCCGTCTCCTCGGCTCACTGTTGTCGCATGCATTCGATATCTCAAGTTAGCTTGGCGTCGTATCGGCCCGCCATTGGCGCTTGCGTTCCACTAGAAACACAAACATGTAACCAATAATTGAGAAACGCTTCAATACAGCGTCGGGAATAACCCACTGCTAAAAACCGGGGCCACACGTTTCAGCTTCGCTGGTTAACCATCTGTACGAAGTGCTTGGGTGGTGTTTTTTTTTTCCCATGAAAGAGCGATCGATATGACAACTGTCAGCAAAAACACACTGCGCTCAACCTTTGTGACGTACTCATGATACCATGTGTTCTGTGTGGGTGTGCTTGTCTGAGAACTCATATGCATTTCATTATATGCATTTTATGTATGTATCCCTGCAATTCTTGGTATTTTCTGTATTTTTTTCCAACCGAGAATGTGTGAAACAAAGTTCGTGCCTGAAATTTTTTATAGTGAAATGTATGCTGTATTGTTTTTAACATTTCTTGTTGTGGTGGTTCGTGGGCCCAGGGACTCAGATACAGGGAGCAAAGTCATAGACAGGACAAACATTTATCAAAGACAGATGGCGACAATTACATTTACGATGAGTTAACAAGACATTGTGGCTATTTGCATAACGGTCCACGCAGTCCACGACTCACGCGAACTATCACAGTGCGTGTCCTTCGGCCATTTCGTAAGATGGTCACTCACAATACTGGTGACGATGGCGGGGGCGTCGGCACTTGCAGACGCAGCGTTGTTTGTACGGAGAACTCGTACAGGCGGCCAGCGCACGAGAAGATGAACTGCTCGCGCGACTGCACGGCAGGCCCACGCGGCCAGCAACGCGGCACCGTGGCCACGACCCCAGCAGGCGGTTGTGCCGGACCCTCTCACGTGGCTCGCCCGAACTTCGCACTCTCGACCAAGACCATCTGGTACCGCTTGGCTCGAACGCTCGTTCACCGCAGGAACAGTACCGACCCGTTCAGCCTGGTCTGCATCTCAGCTATGGCCGGAACACAAGTTCACCGTGGGACACGCCAGTCTCGTCCCGGCTGGTCTGGTGGCACCGGCTCGGTCCGTGTTGTGCCTCAGGTCGAACCCGTACACGCCCTGGCTAGCCTAGCAGCGCTAGCTCAGCCGTTTTCGTTCCGAAGGGCCCGAGCTCCCATGCACGTTCGTCACGAGCTCGCGCATTCACTTCGTCGTCGTGGCTTCCGTTGGCTTCTTCCAAGTTCGAATACTACTTTCTTACTACACTTGTGCTCACATAATGTTTAAAATGTTACAAGGTACCTATGTCACTGGTTTCTCCTACTGTATCCATTGTAAAGGGAGTCCGAACCTCTGTCAAGTGAATTAATTTTCACTTTTAGTTCGGACTTTTCCCCATATAAAATTGAAATAAACTCGATTCACTCGCTTGAATAAGTCCTCTAAGCATGCAGTCGATAGCACTGGAGAGATTGTCTCTCCTTGCCTGACCGCTTTTTGATAGGTAATTTGCTTTTTTTGTGGCCAATCAAGGTAGCTGTGGAATATTTGTAGATATTTCCCAAAATATTCACGTACGCCAACTGTCATTCTTGACTATGTAATGCTTCCATGGCTGCTGATTGCTCTACATAATCAAATGCCTTTTCATAATATATGAAAACCATATAGAGAGGTTGATTGCACTCCGCAGATTTGTCAATTACCTGATTTATGACATGGATGTGATCCATTGTAGATTATCCCTTCCTGAAGCCAGCCTGTTCTCTTGATTGGTTGATGTCAAGTGTTGCCCTGATTCTAAACGGAAATTATTTTTGGGAATATTTTATACCATACTGAAAGCACGCTAAAGGCCTATAATTCAATTCCTTAACCTCTTCCTTTTTTATGAATTAGTATAATGTTGGCATTCTTCCAGCTTTCTGGCACAAGTATACAGCGTACTGCGGAGCCTTGCGTACAGAAGGCGGAAAACTTTTCAAGCATAATATCTCCCCCATCTTTGACTACATCGACTGTTATTCCATCTTTTCCTGCCGCTTTTCGCCGGCCCTTGTAACTTTATCGCTAGCTATATAAGGAGCCTCTGCATCCTTTTCATCACTACTTCCTTTATGCGAAGTGAATTAGTTCTTTGATCCACTCATTATTACAAATGAGATGCCAGATCGACTATTTAAGTTTAAGAAATCTTTATGACATGTTTTCTTGAAGTTGGAGGATTAAACAAAATAACAAAAAAAAAGGATGTCCTATATGTCGGCTCAGCTCGCAAAAGGGGCATCGCGCAAGATTGCTTTTTGAGTGCACTGAGAAAATCCTGTGACAATCTGATGAGAGACCGTTTCCAAGCACTTTGTAAATCTGTGATGTCCACAGCCTCTTCTTTCCGGCTGCAGTCACGCGCCGGCTGCAATCACGCGCCGGCTGCAGTCACGAACACCGCGCGCGGTCGGCGCGAACGCGGGGAAACGCGGACGCCGTGGGCAGCAACTCAGCGCGTTGCCTCGTTGGTGCTGCTACAATTTTTCTCTCTCTCTCGCTCTCATTTTCTCATTCTCTCTCCCGAGCACAGCGCGCGCCACGCGCATCCTCTCCTTCCCGACTATTACTAACTGTGGTGTGAGCGCGCACAAACAAACATGAATAGATCACACTGAATGACTGCAGACAACGATGCAGAAAATGCAGAAAACGCTGGCAGCAAGCGCATATACGCCGCAGTGGGCGAAGGCACGTGCGGTCTATCGCTTCAACGGAAACTGAGCGGCGAATGCACAGCGCATAAAGGTCAGAACCGTGTGGAGATTAGAGATGGTGCGAGCGAGCGACGAGCGCGGTTGTTGGCAGAGTAGAAATGCGCCCCCCCCCCCCCCCCCCCCACCCCCGCTTCCTCCGGCTCTCGCTTCCCGCTTCCTTGCTTGCGCGTGGAAGATTGAGTGCGTTCGCTCTCCGTGACAGCGTGCGTCCCGCTCGCTTCCGCTCGGGCATACGGCGCGCGGCGAAGATTTTATCTATACGGAACCTCACGGCGACGACCCCGGAACCTCACGGCGACGACGACGGCGACGGCGACGGCAGAAATCCGGTTGAAGTGTCCATATAATTGCTATCGCAATAAAACATCGAACTATATCCGAGTGCGAATTGAGCCACTGCAAGATGCCTCCCTAGCTTCCACGGCGTTGACTGCTGTGTTTGGAACGGTGTATATACTCCATCTCACAAGCTGTTTTCAGCACTGCGAAAGCTACACAAACTTCTTAGCCAATAGGAAGGCCGAATGCCCCTAGAGATATGTTCATCCGCGCCGCGTCGTCTGCTCAGCGTCTGCTTTGCCATCCTGTTATATGCTCCATGGTTGGTGGTTTGATGCAAAAAATGTTTTGACGCTGTAACTACAAGCTGCGTTTACATGCATGCAACAGCAGAGCTTCGTTTTACCTGTACGCTTTTCCTGCAGTTACCTTGCAGCCTCCTTAGCAAGTAATAAGGACGAACGTCCTCATAAATGTTCACCTACGGCACAGCTTCTGCTCGGCGTCTCTACTTGGCGTTTGATCGCTACCGTCATCCAATACCATCCTAGAGCGGGGAAGTAAATTAATTATGCAGTGAACAATTAGGTCTTTATAGCGTTCCGCATCATCAATACATCACCAGTGCTAGTGCTGTGGCGTCATCTGCTAACTAGAAATCAAAGCAGTTTTAAGGGTCGGCGCCGTGTTTATAGTCCTAGCAGCGTGAAAACGAACAGCCGATCTCAATAATTACGACAAAATATACCTAATGCTTTGACAACAGCTTGAGAGAAGACTCAGCGATGACAGATTTTGCCACTTGTTTTTTGCTGACAAGGCAGTCGAGCGCCAGAAATAAGCGTGAATTCGGATTGAAGCGGGTGGTCAGCGCTGTATGTGTGCTGCCATGTTGCTATAGGTGATCACGGTTACGGTGGCTATTACGGTCACCGGCGGTAACTGTCATAGTAGACAGTTTTCCGCGTCGTCAATACATCACCAGTGCTTATGGTGTGGCGCCATCTGCTAACTAGAAATCAAACCAGTTTTAAGGGTGAGCGCCGTGTTTATAGTCCTAGCAGCGTGAAAACGAACAGCCGATCTCAATAATTACGACAAAACATACCTAATGCTTTGACAACAGCTTGAGAGAAGACTCAGCGGTGACAGATTTTGCCACTTGTTTTTTGCTGACAAGGCAATCGAGCGCCAGAAATAAGCGTGAATTCGGATTGAAGCGGGTGGTCAGCGCTGTATGTGTGCTGCCTTGTTGCTATAGGTGATCACGGTTACGGTGGCTATTACGGTCACCGGCGGTAACTGTCATAGTAGACAGTTTTCCGCGCCGTCAATACATCACCAGTGCTTATGGTGTGGCGCCATCTGCTAACTAGAAATCAAACCAGTTTTAAGGGTGAGCGCCGTGTCTATAGTCCTAGCAGCGTGAAAACGAACAGCCGATCTCAATAATTACGACAAAACAGACCTAATGCTTTGACCTCAGCTTGACAGAAGACTCAGCGACGACAGATTTTGCCACTTGTTTTTTGCTGACAAGGCGGAGCGCCAGAAATAAGCGCGAATTCGGATTGAAGCGGGTGGTCAGCGCTGATGTATGCTGCCATGTTGATAGGTGATCACGGTTACTGTGGCTATTACGGTTACCGGTGGTAACAGTCATAGTAGACAGTTTTAGAATAGCGTTTGTCACCTTACGTACGTTAAACGTAAGCACCTTTGCGGGACGTTATGGTGCGCGTCCTTTCAAAACTTTTAGTTTACCGTACGAGAACGCAAACGTAAGGGAGACGTTATAAAACAGAGCGCCGTCTGGTGCCTCGTGCCAAACGTATCCAAGCCAAGACTATCCGTTAACAACCATCCTGTTGTTGCTATGCGAACGCGTCTCGCTAGGCCTACGGCCGCTGGCATAGGCGAACGATCTCAGAAATTGGACGCGCTATGCACTTATAACTAACGTTTCAGGTGCGTTTAGAGAAAGTGAAAGCTCATTTCAATGGTTGCTGGCGATCAACGTGAGTGAGAGTGTAGCCATCACGAGGATTCGCGCTGAAGCGGGTGCCATGGGTCCGCAATGTTCGACAAAGCTATTTTTTATCGTCCCTAAACATTACGAGCGTTAAACTCGCCAAATAACGTATGGTATCATAGTGCACGTAAACCACAGAAACCCAACAACGGTCAAAGCATGCGCAGTGATGACAACGCTATTTCTTTACGTACGCAATGCGTTTACGTTTGGCTGAAAATGCTAAACTAAAACTGTCTAGTAATTCTCGGTACACGACGTGGACGTGCATGCGCAAAGGCCATAACATGTCCCGTATCTCTGTACCGTATCGTGTAGTGAGCAAAAATTAAACTCGCTAGTGTAGCCAATAATCATCCAGTTACGTCCAGAACTATATACCGCTGCGCAAGGACATTGCCTGTGTACGCTTCGTACCTTCCACAGTTCTGCCAATTGCTTGTGAGATGGAGCATAGTTGCTGTGTAGGTCATGGTCGCATTCATTTCAAAGAATCATTGCAAATTGCAAAAAATCATTGCAAAAAAACCATTGCAATCATTGCAAAGAATCCATTGCAAGCTTTTGCTTGCAATGGATTCTCTATTGCCCCACCTTATCGGTGTGAATGAGCCTAAGGACCACGGTTATAGCGACGCCAACAAGAGTGTAAACTGCTTTTATTAAAACCTGCGATCAGGCAGGAACAAATAAGAACAACCTGAATGTTGCTTTAGGGATGTACGTCTCGCTTTTCGCCTTATCATGTTTACGGATACTTGGTTTCGAAGCGAAGACGATACCTTATGTTTGTCAGCTTACAATTGGCGCTGCCTGAATCGCGATGGTAAGCGAAGAGCTGGTGTCTGTATTTTAACGCTTAAGGAATTTCATTGTTAAGGCCTTTCAATGTTTACGCATGTCACGCCAGGCTACGAAGTGATTACCGTAAAATATCATTCGTTTGTATATTGTGTTTGTTACCGCCCATCTGGAGGCAACTTTTCCAATTCATTTTCTTTTATAGATGCACTTTTGCAATTTGTTGATGGCCATAAGTATACAGTGATCATAGGAAGCGATTTGAAGATTATTCTATGTGTTGGTAATTCCATTAAGCTTGATTTCGAGACCTTAATAAACACTCATTTGTGTCACAACGCAAAAGCGCGCGTCCCTCACCCTCGCGCGCTTTCACTCGTGCATAAGTCGCGTTTGCTTTCCGCCGTGCGTTCGCTCAACACCTCCTAGACTAGTCTACAGCATAACGCCAATGAGAGTTTTCTTTTTTTTTCTATTGCCGGACGCGACCATCCAAGAGTGAGCCCTTAACAGCTTCGCTGTAAAAGTTAATCTAGGAGTGCCTCAGGGAAGTATTTTAGACCCGTTTTTGTTTCGTTTATATACAGCCGTATCCTTTATGAGACAGTGAACTACGTCATTTACGCTGACGATACGAGCCTCTTATTTTCTGCTCGCTCCACTGCTGATTTAGTAAATCATGCCATCATTACTCTGTATTCAATTCAGCTATGGTCTGCACAAAACCACCTCAAACTAAATGTCGGTAAAGCTCTCGGCATATATATTTCTGCAACTGTGTCATGGGATGCACATGTTAACTCCTTGATTGGCAAGCGTTGACGCATTATTGGTTTCTTGCAGCAGAATTGTGCAGCGTTCCCGGTATGTGTTAATCTGCTACTATATAATTTATTATTATCTTCTATTCTTGATTATGCCGCTATTGTTTGGGGCACAACTATAAATGCTAATATTACTCAGCAATTATTATTACGAAAGTGATGTATTACATTAGTTTGCAAATTGCCTTATTTGTCATATACAGCCTAATCATTTGCAAAATTACGCATATTTAATCTTCCTTCACGTTTTGAATTTAGGCTTTCCCGCTACTATTAGTTATGTACAAAGAAGAAAGACACTACATTGCAAAGTCTTGCCAATCTTAAACACAGCGGCATATGACAGTCGCAACCAGGAACTATGGCATGTAACACGCTGTCGTACAAACTGTGCAAAATAAATCATTCGATACCGGGTAATTTCGCTCTTGAAGAACTTGCAACAACAAAATGGGCTCGACCTTGCAAACATAATCTGTTTTCTGGGCAGCTCGGAAACAGTCTACGCAGACAGCTAAGGAGCCAGCCGAAACAGCTTCCAGGTCATGTCATAGAACGTGTTTCGAACCATCTGGAAGACGATGATGATGATACTTTAATGGCATTCCGTTTGAAATGGGGTGGTGACAAATAGTCGTCTAGCCTGCTTGATTTAATCAGGTATGCTATACATGTTTTTGTCTAGCATTTTTTTACACATATCTCCTTAATCTCTTTTTTCTCCCTTCAAATTCTACTTTGTGCAGCTTCCTATGACTCTTACCCAATACTCGCCAGATGATGATGATGATGATTTATTGGCATCCCCTTTGAAACGGGGCGGCGACAAATAGTCACCTAGCCTGCTTGATTTAATCAGGTATACTATACATGTTCTTTATCTAGCGTTTTTGTATACCTCTCATTATTATTTTTCTTTCTCAAAAATTTACCTTGTACCGCTGTCTATGATTTTTGGAGATCAGGTCGTATCCATCTTTTCCCTGCTTTTTTTCCACCAGTACTCTAATCGTCTCTTGCTCATCTCTACGGCTGATCTGTTTATGTTTCCTTCCAATTTAAACCCAAGCGCTTCTGGGAGTTGCACGTTGCCTACGGTTCTCGCTGGGTGGATCCCGTTGCATTCCATCAGGATGTGCTGAGTGGTTTCTGGATCTTTACTGCAGCATACACATGTCTCATCTAGTTCCGAATATTTGTTCCGATATGTTTTCGTCCTTAGGCAACCGGCTCGAGTCTCAAATAGCAAGGCACTGCCCTTTGTGTTACCGTACAGATTTTCCCTTCTGCGACGCGTTGCCACCTCGCGGGGACAAGAAAAAGTTGAAAAAAGCATACATTATTTTTGTATATTAAATCAGCGCGCCTGCGAACCTAGGAAAAACACGATGTGACTTACGTACATTAAGGGTTGAGGAAAGCGTGTCAACGTTTTTTGTTTTTTTTATGCGCAGACGACTTTTCTGTCGGCTTTCAAAGCGTCCTGCCCAGCCGCCATCTTGTTTGTGCAGAAAAGTACCCTGCATCGTTTTTTTACTTCGATGCTATCTTCGCCAAGAGGTCTACTTTGACGTCTTCATGAGAACTGGAACGCTTAGCCGTCTACTTTGCCGTCTACGGCAAGTATTGGAACACAGCCATTATTGCAAGAAGTTCGTGGCATGCTGGTGTAACAAATCTCTTTATTTATTCTTGGTTTTACTGAACTTCGTAATTCTTTTTTTATCATTTTCATTGTTGAAGTGTATCATATGTTACATGTTACATTCTCGCTTTATCTGTTTCGCCTTATATGTAAAACTGCTTCTTAGAGATAAAGGTTGCCTCTCAGTTCTGGGTCCAACATTTTCAGCCATGTTTGTAACACCTTCCTTACGTAAGGGCTCCACCCTACGAGGAAGTCACCCCACCTCATTAACAGTAAATGTTTTCTTTCTCTCTCTCTCTCTCTCTCTGTTTTGTTCCGCTCACTGCTCATTGCTGTCAATTGGAGGAGGCAGCCACCTCGTCAATATAGTAGCTTTCTGTGAATGCTCCTTTTATTCTTTCACAGAAAGATAAAGCACTGAATAGAATTAAATGTGCACTAAGTAGCCGCCCCGTTGATCGCTCTAGTAAGTCGTAAAGTAATTTCGCAAGAGCTTGTTATTATGGCAAATATCAGTACTTACGTTCATATTCTATACATCACAAAATTTTCGAAGAAATATACAGAACACAGAGTATGGAGCACACATGATCTACAGGAAGATGAACACCGAAGACATCATAGTGCAGACTGAGCAATCTTGCATATTAAGCACATGCATATCAAGAAAATAGGTCCTCCAATGTCTGCAGATCTGTTGCTTAAGGTGTTTTACTACTGGCGGCAAAAGCAAACATCTCCTGAATCCTTCGCCATTTGGAAAGGACAAAGCAATTAATGCTCCAGCATCGAAATCCTGGATTCAACTGATCTCGCGAGCACCGGAGCAGAAGTATACTTACCAGCTGCGGTCGTCTGGGTCTTCGTCGGTGCTCTGAGGGATGAAAAGAGACACGTTTAGGGAGAGTACAGCATAATATTCGTTTAGTCTCTTTTAGGAGTGGCCAAATAATAGAATATTTAATAGGGATTGAATATGACGCACTAAGTATTCGTATTCGAAAAGGAACTATTCAATATTTTCGAATATTTGCAACGACGGCTGAAGTCTTGTTACCGTTCTCCGTTCCCTATACAATGTTGCGTAAATTATCAGAAGTGAAGGAGCGACAGAATTTTTCGCGACAATGCAGGAACCTAATACAAGCTTGGTAATGCTTGCATTAGGCGGCATCGGAGCTCGAGCCCAGCTGCGATGCCGCCTATTCAAACAGAAGTAAAACGGAGGAATGCTTTTGTGATATAACCACTGAGCCGATTTTAACGAAATTTGTTGCATTTGAGAGAGAAAGTTACATTCTAGTGACTGTTGCAAGTGGAATTGCGATTTATTGCCTTACCTTTTTAGAATATTTTTGAAATTTTTGGAAGTTTGAAGAAAAATAGAAGCACGGAGTTTACAAATTTCTAGCTCTGCACCTAGAGCAGATATTGCAGTTCTGTAAACTGCAACCGTTAGGGCATTCAAAGCGGACAAATTTGATATGTTAATTCATATCGTGCGTGAATTTGTTACATTGGTTGCAAGGGTTTTGCAAAAGTTCTAATCACACATTAGTGGGTTTTTTTAGAGCCATGTACATTATATACATTTTGTCCGCTTTAGATTAACTATTAGGTGCAATTTACGGAATTGGGCTTCCTTGGGATTCCCCGGCCATGCTCGTGAGAAAGAAGGACGACAGCTGGCGCTTTTTTGCCGACTTTCACCATCTCAGCGAAGTAACAAAAGAGAAGAGACGTGTATCCCCTGCCGAGGATAGATGACGCCCTCGATTGTTTACATGGTGCAAACTATTTTTCTTCAGTAGACCTTCGCTCTGGATACTGGCAGATTGCAGTTGACGACATGGACTGTGAAAAAACCGCTTTTAGTACGCCTGAAGGCCTCTATCAGTTTAAAGTAGGCTCAATGATATCTCGGGCAAGCATCTTGTCGACTTCCTTCTCTATGACTTGGCGCTCAGTATGACTTGGCTGTGGCTGTGGCTATGGCTGTATAACTTGGCGCTCAGGGGAGACGCGGTAGGGCCGTCGGTGAATCGGGATGGCATCACCGGTGAGCATCCGATGTTTCACAACGGACAGTTTGACCAGGGGCCAGTCATCAAGATCGAAAATGTCCTGGTGCGAGGCGCGAAGGCGACGAAGTGCGTCCGCATGGTGGGCTGGAAGGTCAGGAGCGATCATTGTCGTGAAAGGTTCTTATACTCGGGTTGTAGGGCCCGAACCAGCAGAGGTATAGACGACGCAGTATCACCAGTTAAGGCAGAGATATGATAGTCGGAAGCCGGCGCCAAGCTTGTAAGAGATATGCCCAGAGGTAGCACTTGAGGACAGAGGCCGAAATTCACCACGGGAAGACAGGTGGCATTGTCTTTTATGCGGACGACCGTGTGGGGGAATGCGATGTTCTGCGACATCAGGATGGTGGCTTTGGGCGACACGACGTAATCACCGTCGGTGACAGGTGGACCGGCTGAAATTGCAATATTGGTCACGGCTCGGTGAGGTAGGCGAACGTAATCGGTTGAACATAGTCGACTCGGCGTAGAATTAGGAGGGTCAATGGAACACGGCAGGACGAGTTTGACAACACCCACAGAGCAATCAATAATAGCTAAATGTGCCGACAGAGAATCAAGGCCTAAGATGATTTCGTATTAGCACTGCTCCAAGAGGTAAAAGAAAACAGAAGTATGGTGTCCGGCTAAAGTGACACGGGTGGCACACATCCCAGTAACAGCTGTAGTTCTACCGTCAGCTACGCGGACGACAGCGAGCGGGGCAGGAGTTAAGACTTTCTTTAAGCGCGTACGGAGGTTCGAGTTCATAACCGATATGTGTGCTCCTGTGTCAATAAGTGCTGTTACAGGTATACCGTCCACGTCCACGCTGATGAGGTTGGGATGGCCAGGCAATGCAAGCAGAGGAATTTCGGGTCGGGTCGTCATGGCAGGCTCACCTCTCGGAGCTGCGCCCGTTAGTTTTCTGAGGAGCCGCGGAAGGAAGAAGGAGACGGAGAGCGACGAGGCAGAGACGAGCGGGAAAGACGTGGGCGTGGCGAAGGGAACGGTTGGTATAGCGGGTGGAGATGTTGGAGCGGTGTCTTCTTCGATGTCTGTCGGCGGGCGGTGACAGGTGGGCGCCGGGTATTTTGATAGCTCGGCCAAGGCTGCGAGTTCCAAAAACTGCGACAGTGGCGAGAAATGTTTCCGACGCATACACAGCAGAAGCAGATAGGCCAGTCATCAGAGCTGCGCCATTCCTCCAAATTTCTATAAGGAAGACGAGCATACGAACTTCGTGGTAGATCGGGGACGCCTATTGAGCGGTAGTCGGGTCTGTGGACTAGACTAAGTTAGTGGAGTCCGACATTGGTCAACTCTTGCCGTACAACGGTCTGGATGAGAGATATTGTTGCATGGGAAGCGTCTGGGACGCGAATCAGGGAAGGAACTGGAGATGCAGCTTCAATCTCCCGGCGGACGGTGCGCACAATACTGTCGGATGCAGGCGCCACGGGTGGGAGACGGAGGTCCCCGCAGGTAGATGTTGCAGCCGCATTAGGAAGGCGAGAAAAGTTGTGAGCAATACGACGGTTTTGGGCTTCTTCGAAGCAGCGGCATTCAGCAATGATGTCCTGCACTGTCGAAGACTTCTTGAAAACGAGGAGACTAAACGCGTCGTCCGCGATGCCTTTGAGGATATGCCCGACCTTTTCCACTTCCGGCATCTTCTCGTCAACCTTGCGACAAAGAGCCAGCACGTCCTGAAGATAAGTCAAATAGGACTCAGTGCAGGTCTGAACTCGGCAAGCAAGGTCTTTCTGCGCGGCACACCGGCGGCCAACAGGCTTGCCAAATAAATCAGTGAGCTTTTGCCTGCACAAGTCCCAGCTGTTGGGTTCCTCTTCGTGGGTCTCGAATCAGACGAGTGCCGTTCCCGCGAGGTAAAATATCAGGTCAGCGAGCATGACGGTCTGGTCCCAGTGATTGCTCGCGCTCACTCGTTCATATACTTGAAGCCAATCCTCAACGTCGGTGTCATCCGTTCCGGAAACGGTGCCAGGGTCGCGAGGTTGTGCCAGGATGGCGGTGGGCGCCGTTGGCGACGTGCCCGAAGCATTCTCGCCTTGAGCTGGCATAGCCGATGCAGCCAAGGAACGCCCTCTGCGTAAATCCGTTGCGCGTCTTGGAGTGCCCGCACCTCCACCAAAAGGTTACGGGGAAATAGAAGTTTAAAGTATATTTAGAGGATATTTCCAATGCGGCCGCTGGCATACACGGCATACAAAATGACAAAACAGTCCGCGCGACATCAGAGAGCGTCGTCGTCTTCTGTACTGTCCTCAGCTTCATGAGCAGTGCTTGGTAACAATGTGATTTTTATTGCTGAGTCACAAAATTGTAAACGTAATTGTTTTATTTCCTGAAAATTTGCTATATTTGTCCATTTTTATTCAAACATTGCCGACCTACATGGAAAATTCGCAGCAAACAGTCTCTACATTTTACCTTTTCTTTTGAAATGCAACAAACGTCATCAAATTTGGTGCAGTGGTGGCTGAGAAAACCGATTTCTCTTTTCCCGTGTATTTAGATAGAAAGCCCCGAGCGTCCTCTTAACTTGCATGGTAATGCAAGCTAAGCTTTCTTTTTAGTGTCACGCTGGAAGATGACATGATGACGTGTTTTTTTGCTTTCAGTTTGTCATTTAGTATTTTTGTCAGTCTAGTCATGCAGCAGTTTTATCTTTTACGCTACAACCAGAGATCTGTTCCATGAAATTGGCTTTTTTTACATGCGTCTACGGTACACAAGTCCCTCAGCAGATTTCTTTCTTTTCTTTTTTTTTTTTTTGTCCATCCGCAACTTCGGATTCTTTTCGGCAACAATTTATTTGGCATTTTTCGGAAAACTAGTCATAGAGCAGTCATTCATTCTTTTAAAGTCAGTTTGAAACCAGAATCTAAACACGTTGAACGGCTCTTTGTGCAGGTTTTAAATGGCATTAAGTGATCCTGTGTTTAAAACTGTCGGCTTAGTCAGCTGTCTTTTTGCACTAGTTCGAAGAGTCGCGGTACCTAAGTATATCGGAATAAATATTCATGCTGTACATATATGCGTTTGAGTTTAGCTATTGAATACTCGATTTGATATTGTATTCTATATTCTATATTGCAAGAGCTTTTTCGCCACGTGGATCTGACAATTGCAAATTACAGCAAGCAGTGAGTCCCCACTTCCTGTCAACAGCTACATCTATTGGACTGTCAGGTCATGCGAACGTTTATTGTGCTTCTGTTAGGCTACGTTTATTCCGCACTTTTCACATGTGTGAGAGAGAACATGTAAAACTGCGTAATAAAAGTTGTATTAAAAAGCGTGCAATAAGGTGCTTAAACACATGGCCCGACGGTCCAATAGATGTGGCCGTCCGGCAGCAACGAGGACGCACTGTTTGCTGTAATTTGGAATGTTCAGATCTAAGTGGGTAAAAGGCTCTTGCTAGGTCAGACAAACTGCCCGAAAAAAAAGGGGGTAAAAAAAAGAAAAGGTTTAACGTGGAATCGGTACTCGGGCCTCCACCATGACAGTCATCCGGCGCCACCACTCAAACAAAGTCAGTGCCTTCTCCAGTAGTAATGTTAATCACTGCCTGAAGGCTGTTCAGAATTCCGTATAGTTATAATTTTTTAAGAGTTTCGAAGGCTAATTCTTGTGTGCTCTGGCTTAGCTAACCTCTCAGATTTAACTTATTCAACACGTACAGCCACTTCTAAACATTCCTTTTGTTAGAAAAGCGAGCCCTAGGCCGCGTTGGCACTGATTGTCATCGAAGTGAGCTACGTGCTCTACGCAGATTCTCTATAACGTTCGCGAAGAACGCCACCTATGCAGCATTCATTACTTTCGGTAGACGAAGCAACATGAAAGTGCAAGTATCTACGGACATGGTCCAAAGTGCTTTTTGTACTGGACAAGAACGCGCAGTATGCACTGCTTCGAGGAGGAGGACGACGACGAGTTAGTCGAAACCTTGTGCCTGCATTGCCAGAGTGGTGCTGCCTCTAGCAGCTTTGCTGTACTTTCTTAGGGCTCCATTAAACAGCAGAACGCCTCTCGACATTTGGTGGAGCTACTGGTCCCTTTACAGACCTGTAACTCCACAGCCTGACGCTCCCTCTCGTTTTTGCCATGCCCGAGGACGCCACGCAGCCCGATCCTCCCCAGGCATCGCCGGTCGTCTGGTCAGTGCTACGCCCACAAGATTGTCCTGTCTTCAGTGGCACCGACGACCATGACGGGGAGCATTGGCTCTCGTCATACGACCGAGTGAGTGCGCATAACAAATAGGGCGGCACAGATAAACTCACTTACATCATCTTATACCTTTCTGCAGACGCCAATCTCTGGTTCCAGCACCATGAATCCAACCTTTCCCCCTGGGCATCATTTACGACATGCTTCAAAAAAGCCTTCGGTCGCCCTCCTGTGCGCACGCTTCGCGTGGAACAACGGTTGCATGATCGCGCGCAGCAAAAGGGTGAAGGGTTGACCTGTGCCGGCGCATTAATCCTGCTACGATTAATCCTGAGACGATAAAAAATGTCATGAAAGGCATAGAGGCTGACACATTCCAAATGCTCTTGGCGAAAAACCCTCATACAATTGGCGAGGTAATTACCGAGTGCCACAGCTACGATGAGCTCCGCAAACAACACCTTAATACGAGCCGAGATGTCGTGCCGGGCGACACGCTTTCGGCCCTAACCGAGAGTTCCAATGCTGCTCGAGCCCACTCCTAGTTCCTCGACCAAAGCAAACAATTTGTTCGAGAGGTCACAAACTGTCACTTCTTCCTGCCTCCTAGGCATTTGTATCGTACCCAGAATCACGACGTCTCATGCACGCCATAACTCGCGCTGCTAGTTTCCAAGTCTTTATTAGTGGTCTTCATAGCTATACGATTAATGCAATGCCCCAAAGAAGCGTCATGAAAGAACTTCTTTTGAGTGACAACGCAACCGGTACGACGAGAGTCCCTCGCGCCGGTTCCCGAACGAAACCCGATGGTGAGTTGAAGAGCGGTCTTCGCAACAGTTCGCAAAACAGTTACGCTTCGCTGCTTCGGTTTGTTAACGTTTCTGTTAATTTGTGAATCGCAGTTCAGACTTCGACGTCTTCGCAATTTCGAAATGCTGCAACACGGACGTTTTTGCACGAAACGCATAACCCTTCAACGGGCAAATTTTTGTACATGCCACAGAGATCTACTGACATGGTTTTTTGCACAAGACGCGGTAATGTTCAATGTAAACATTTCAGGTTTTTCAAGCAATATTTGTGGAAATACTCTGGTAGGGAAGTATTCTTCGCGCTTCGCAATAGGTGCACAGTAGAAGAAAGAAACGATTTTGTTTTATTACTCCAGGAACTGCATAATAATTGGGATGCGTTACTGCGGCTCAGAAAGGACAAAAAAAAAACTTTAAAAGTATAAAAATGTTAAAAGTTAGCTGTTCTTTTACTTTCGATCATTCTCCCTAACGCAACACCAAATGGCACAGCGCTGCCTTGGCAAATGTATACTGCGTCCGTTTCTCTGCTACACTCATGCTGCAGTACCGGCACATGTCCGCCGCAAAGCTTCGTCGCAAAAAATTTTAAACAAATGATGATTCTTACGCGCTAAAAATTTCTTTCAAAGCTTTTATGGAGGGGAGGCAGGGGCACCTTCTGAAGCCGCAATTCACGCCAAATGATCAAAAAGACCGCATCGCTGAGATTGACTCAAAGTGCGCGAAGTGCTGTGAACAAAGTTTTGTGGCCACACAGGGTACGACTACATTTAAATAAAAAAAGTTTTGCAATCCTTCTGTAAGATAGCAACACACTGCTGTGGTGAAAACATTAAGCCAATTCCACGCTTGTGAAATCTGATGAAACAGCGGAGCTCTGCAAGCGTGGGTATATATTGACACGTATACATGTTTATCTTTCACCGGTGGCCGCTTTCCACCGGCTAACAAATGTTAAATGTTATCGCTCGGCTCAGGTCGCGCCTGCATCGGAAGCTTCTCGAACGTTATCGATGCTTCTTTTCGTTGCCTGCTTTCACAGCGACGCTTATGTTATCTGATTGTATGACCGACGCGAATTGTCTAGAACTTTCTGGAAGACCCGCGGGCATCAGGGATTAATCTGGAACCTTCGATGACTCAGGTATAAAAGCCGGCGCGTTTCACCACAGATCAGATTTTCGACGATCGCCGACTGTGTTCGCCGCTATCGTTGTGCTTGAGTGTAGCTTGCGTTTGTGGGCACATCATAGAGTAACATACGGATTACAAGAGTGGCCACTCCAGCCTAAAAGCGGCCGAGCTACGCAGCTTCATGCCGCCCGCTAGAGGAAATACAACCCTGTCTCCAAGGGAACGCGCGTACTAGTTATGTACTGTAGTAACTTTTCTAGTGCACTATACCAACACCACCTAGACTAGGTGGTGTTGACTATACGCCTACTTCTCTATGTGGCTGTAGACGTATACGTTATCAACGGGATCAGCCGGCCGTGAGCGGTGGATGATAAGACTAGTATATATATATAGAAGAAAGCATAACGCTTTGCTACAAAATATCGGCCATGGTATGATCCGGCAAGGCGACGCTACAAAAGATGTGCGATAACGTCTGCGTGGTCTTTGCTGGGTTCGTCTGCCAGAACGTCTGTCTGCTTGGCTGCTGCTTGGTAAGAAGGCCTTCATTACGTTCTTTTTTTCCCTTCATTACCTTGCAAATTGCTTATGTATTTGTCAATTCAGCCGTAAGTTAACATTTGTCGCATTGTGCTGTTCGGCGCAGACAGCTTTTTGTGTTCTTTACTTCGCGCATGGTGTTCGTAGATTGCTTCACATTATGTAGGAAACAGCAATTTGCAATGCTGCGCAGCACGTTTGCGAGAAAATCGTTTCTTGGCGCGAGAAAGTGAGTCGGCACACGCCGGTATACGTAGTCTGAATTCAATGCACGTGTGTGCAATTGTGTGAAGGCATGTAGTTATGCTTAGGATAGTTATTCGTGGCGTGCGCAGATTGCTTGAAGCCTTTGTTACGAGCGCAATTAGAGAGAACTTGCGTATTGAGAAGAATGTTTGTAAGCTGTGGCTACGACGTATTTGAATATACACTCCTGCCTCCGTAGTGCATGCATGATACCGAAAGTTGCTTTTGTTTTTTAGCTGCGACAATTGCACGTGACGCTTTTCGCGAAAGGGCGATCTGAAGTGCGTAGGTGAAAATGTGTGCGAAGGCGGGAGAGAATACATAACCAGTACTTTTTTTCAGGTCATGCCGACCATAGTCAAGTACTACGGGAATTACTGCTGTGTTGCGTGGTGCAGTAACAACGGCAGGACAGGGAGAGAGCGTGGTGGCTGACAACTGCAGTGAGCAGCCTTCATTCCTTGTTCGCTATGCAGGCCGAAACTACCACTTGATAAGAAAGGTTAGGCTTCAAAGGACGAGCGTTGTTTTCCTCTTTAATGCTAATGCTGTCTTCTGCAGTTTTACTGTTCTGGGGGCTTTTTCATAATATCGCCTGTTTATTCCTTTTGTGAAATTTATTCTCAACATATGGCACCTGTATTGGCATATCTTGCAATTTGCAGTGCATCCATCTTTCTGTGCTTGCGCTCATCGAACGTTGCGAAAAAAAAAAGTGTGCATGTGCTTACTGAGAATATGACATGAAAAGTCTCTTCCAAGACTTGTCATTTTCATTTAAAATGTCTGCATAAACACACAGTGGCATCGTGTGCTTGCTGCTCTGGCGGTACTGCTTACACGAAGCTACTCAATCCATGCAAGCAACGCCCTAAAAAAATCGAAATATAGCCTCCGGGACGAGCACTCACACGGAAGTGATCTTGGAGGCCGTGTATGTTTTAGGCACTTGAAGATAGCCTTCAAGATCAGTTTTTCTGCGTTCCCTATCTTCGAGTCTGTGTAGATTCCACACACCCGCTAGGAGCGCTGCGAACTAAAATCGGCTGCAGGGGCCTATGGAAGTGTCCTATCTTTTCCTTGTATGTTACTCTATGGGCACAGGTTCGCCCAATAAAGAATCAGTTTCGTCATACACAGTTTTACGACTGTTTTCTTCAGCGTCACTACTATGTGACAATATAGCGTTGATGCATGTTTTGATGCATGTTTTGATTATGCAGAATGCACATTAGTTTGTTTCTGTCAAGTCAAAGACCGGCAATAAATAAAAAAAAAGGCAATATAGCGTTGTGGTTACGATGCTCGCCTTCGGACCGTGAGTACCCGGGTTCAAATCCCGCCTCTCTCTTCCTTTGTTTCTCTCTCTGGCTCTCATTTTCTCTTTGTCTCGCCCATACCAAGTTGTGTTACAATCGTCGGTACAAAACAGTCATATCGTTCCCATAAATGCATGTTCTGCAAGCGTGGATGTATAGCCTAGTGGTTACGACGCTGGCCTTCGGACCGTAGGTGCCCGGGAACGAATCGTGCCTCGACAAGAAAGATTATTAACGCGATAGTGTTTAGGGCCCCGTGTCGCAGAAAATCCGGCGTCGGCAACCGGCGTGTGATCGAGGGTGGCGGAGAAAATCATTGGACCGCGCAGGCCTTCCACGTGGTGCAAGGTTTTGGTGATCAAAAATTGAATTTCTCACAGTGAAATCCGTCAGAAAAAATGGCAAAGTATGACTTTACCATTCGGCGACGGATTCGCCGTTGGATTGTTTACCAATGGGCGTCGGATTGTAATTTGAATGCACGAAAAAACCTAATTCTTTACGCGGAAACTCAAACACAAACCCCTTTTCCAGCATTTCTACCAGACCTGCGCGCGTCAGGGCAATAGCAAACAATTATTAAAGTAATAAAAAAAGGTGCTAGGGCCTTCACATTTTAATATAAGGCAACTTATATTGCCCCTGGAAAAACGACTTTTCAGCAATGCATTTCAGTTTAAAAGTGAAGCCGACGTTAAGGGCATCGGTGTAAGCTTGGTCTTTGTAAGCTGGCTTTCCCACGTTCAGTGTTGCCGTGAATGAAGCCTACTTGCCGTATGCGAATGATGTGATGCGATAGATCGAACAGGTCCCGATAACGCTATCGCGTTCTACTCTTAAAGGCGAAGCTTAAGCGTCCTCCAAATTTTTTTTTGTTTAATTTATTTCTTTATTTTTCTCGCTCTCTGTGTGTATCTTTCTCTCTCTGCACCTCCTCTCCTCATTTCACACTCTCTCCTCTTCGCTCAAAACTACGAACACCACCGCTCCGAAGGGATCAACCTCGACCCTAAAGGGACACTAAAGCAAAACAATAAATCAACGTAGACTCATAAAGTATTCTTCGAAAACTCTGCTGTCGTTAATTACACTGCAATAGATGAATTATTAGAAGACAGAATGGAGCTCAAAGTTAATTTTTCTTTAATTTCGCACGGAAACCCCAACGTCCGCACTTCTGTGTGACGTAACAACTTCTAAAGTAATTTTTTGTATTTGGGCCACGTTGGCGCAGCAAACGTTCAAGAAACTTGCCACATTTAGTCTTGGGCTCTTTACAACACAATGTAGTCAGTCTTTACCGATAAATAATTAACTGAGACCTAGAAGACGCAGTCAAAATTCATGACATCACGGTGAGCTGGTGCGGGAACAAGTAGGTGGCGTCGCCACTCGCCTCTGTGTTTTTCGTTTCTTTCTGGCTTACCAAGCGGCTTCTCGTGCTAAGTGTTTTCGGTATTGCGGAAGGGTAATCTACTGATACAGAAGAAATCATTTTTGCCTTTAGTAATGCTTCCAACAGCCTTATTACAGAATATAGCAAGTCGGATGAAGGCATCCCACCACCCGTGAAAGGGCTTACTGTATCGGTAGCGGTGCGTAATTACATCATCGGGTCTATTTGCGAAAAACACGTTGCCGTAGTATCACGTCGAAGGGCACCAAATGAAAAGCATTTTTCTTTTTGTGAAACCACGCATCAAAGCTATAGAAGTAGATGCGGCAGTTATTGCAGCAGTCGTAAGCAGGCTGACTGTGCCAACTCAGACACGCAACACACCGACGGAGACGGAATAAGCGTTGATGCGAGGGAAGCGTGCATTTAGCTGTTCACCCGACATAGCTCAACATGAATCATGACAAAGGGTACACGTACGCATGGTAGCGAAGCTGCCATAGAAGCCCCTACGTCCTGCAATGACAGCTTGTGGAGGCACGGCAGTGCCATCTATATTTCGCGGGGCCAACTTCTCGATGGAAAAAATTAACATTAGCCGTCGGAGGCTTGTTGCGCCAAGTCGTCTACGGCGCCTGCTCATATCACATCGCATGCACTGGGCACACAACAGTACACATTAAGGGTAAGTAGGTGAGAAAATCCGCCCAGCATCGCGTCACAATGTAAGCTGAATACGCAAATTTCTATTTATAGCCCTCATTCTATAACGGCACGCATTACACTGGTGAGCCTTGAGAGTTTTCCATGAATTCAGAGCAATGGGTTCGTTGAGATTTTGAACTAAGTATTATATGCACATGTGCTTAGTACCAACACAATCTTTATTTCTGGTGTAGGGTAGCAAACCGGTTGTGCTGAACTGCTTAACCTCCCTGCCTTTCCTTCTCCTCTCTTTCCTTCCTTTATTTCTGTGTTAAGATAACATTATATCACTTTGAAATAATTCCCAAACACCACTATCTGTTGGTTTTCTCCGGTACTCAAAACATTGCTAAAACATATTATTCAGTGAAAAGGCAGTTAAAAATAAAGTTACGGATCAAATCTTATAAGGTTAAGACTATATATATTGCCATTACATTTTATGGCTACGCATAGGACAGTTGTGGCGACATTGCAGTGTTAAATGCCGTAAAACACTGTCGTATATCTCAGCCCGCATCGCCACGAGCAAACTTCTGCAAGGCCATCTGTCGAAAAGTTTATCGTTTTTCGGGGAACCAACGCACCCTCCAGTCTCGAGATTTATTAGAATGGCAATTATATGGACGTTACAGGCGGATTTTCGCCGTCACCGTGATGTTCCGTTCCGTATGAAGTCCAAGGGCGATGACACCGTCGCGCGCTCCGTATGCTCTATGCGCGAGTGAAAACGCGCGAAGGAACCCGACGATCGCGGCTCTCTCTCTCTCACGCGTGCGGGTGGAAAGCGGGGAGGAAAGGCGCCGTCTTTCGTCGCGTGAAAGGTCCCGGGAGGAGGGGAGGGAGGGGGTGGTGGCGTCGTACTCCGGCCGCAACTGCGTAGTGCGCGACCGCGCCCGAGGGGAGTCGATGATCGCGGCTCAATCTCACGCCTGCGAGGGATCAAAGCGTGGAGGAAACGCGCTCTCTCTGTAGCGCACATCACCCCGGAGTGTGTGTGTGTGTGTGTGGGGGGGGGGGGGTCGGCGTTGTATTCTGTGGCAGCGGTTGCGTATTGCGCAGCCACGGGCACCCTATTTCAACGCGATCTGCATTGGGGTTTAAAATTATGGCTTTTTGGCCTAGTTGGTTATATATACGCGTACATCAGAGGGGGTCACAATGCTAGAAGACACGGAGAAGAATGAGACAACAGGTCGTCCTGTTGTCTCGTTTTATTGCGATAGCAATTATATGGACACTTCAATCGGATTTCTGCCGTCGGCGTCGCCGTCGCCGTCGCCGTGAGGTTCCGTATAGATAAAATCTTCGCCGCGCGCCGTATGCCCCAGCGGAAGCGTGCGGGGACGCGCGCTATCACGGAGAGCGAACGCACTCAATCTCCCACGCGCAAGCAAGGAAGCGGAAAGCCAACGCCGGAGGGAGCAGGGGGGGGGGGGGGGGGGGGGGGCACTTCTCTGCCAACAACCGCGCTCGTCGCTCGTCCGCACACTCTCTTATCTCTCCCACGCCCAAGCAAGGAAGCGGGAAGCCAGCGCCGGAGGGAGCGGGGGGCGCACTTCTACGCTGCCAACAACCGCGCTCGTCGTTCGTTCGACCGCACCGTCTCTTATCTCCACACGGCTCTGACCTTTATGCTCCCTGCATTCACCGGTCAATTTCCGTTGAAGCGATAGACCGCACGTACATACGCTCGCTGCCAGGGTTTTGACAGTCGTTGACTGCAGTCATTCAGTGTGATCTATTCATGTTTGTTTGTGCGCGCTCACACCACGCTTGTTCATTCAGTTAGTAATAGTCGGGTCACATTTTCCAACGCACGCTACACATGCAATGCTGCCCAGATCGGCAGTGCAGCATTACAGGTGTGTCCCTTCGCACGCGCTGCCCACGGTAAGCGCTTCTCATCAACACCACCGTTTCACACGCGCCTTCTCGTGGTCATCGAGTCTCTCTTCATGTCGGTCTACTTACGCCGCAGCACACCTGCTTACTTAATCAGCTCATGTTTACTACAATTCATATTGCTACCAAGGCCGCTCACCTTACTTCGTATGACATTGCTGTGTTGCTATCGCATTCATTGCTTCGCCCTTAGGGCGAAACTGTGACATTTTTTGTCCGTGTCTTCTAGTGCTATGACCCCCGCTCCGTTGGGGGCCGATTTTAGGTGCTTCGATGGCTCCTACCTCTGTGCTCGCCGCCCAGTTTGCGTTGAAGCGATGACAGCACGAAGGTCACTTCGCTCGCTGCTGCTGCCACGCATCCTCATGCCAGTGTTTTAAAGGGCCCCTAAACTACCCAGAGGTCGAAATTTAGTTGTGGTGTTGCAGTTGTGTACGAGTCTATAACGAACACGTAGCCGCGAGAATGTTTCTAAATGGTGCCGTAATAGCGGAGTTACACGCGTTTGATGGTCGAAAAACGGCCCTCGCTCATTTCGCTCTTTCCTTAGCTACTCTCCTCGTGGGCTGGTCTCTCCTCCTCGCCGAGTGCTGCTCCAAATGTCACGTGACCTACGTCATCGCCAACGCGCTTCTCAAAAGACCTCCCACTTCCGGTTAAGGCACGCCCACGCTAGCGGCAAATATACCGACGGCGAACCGGCCTCCCTTGAACGTTTGCCGCGCGAGAGGTGTCCAAAGTAGACGGTAGTCCGGCAAGCGCACCGCCCGCAGCACGATCAACGGACCAATCGACGACTGCGAAGCTGCTCGCCTCCGCCACCGGCGACGAAAACATCGGCTGCAGCTTCTGTTCCAAGCAAAATAATTTTCGCTATGATGCGTAAATTGTATATTTTAAGAAGAACGATATCCACTGTCAAACGTTAAACACGAACTCGAGAGCTTCGATACTTGTCGAGCTCAGCTGCCGTGCACGGCTACCGACGGGAGACGACCGGCTCGGCTGTGCTCGCATCGCAGCCAACGGCGCCGCTAATATAAGCGTGTTTTCTTCTTCGTGTACAATTATTGCGAAGAGCGATAACAATGGTAAGAAAATATTGCGACTTGTGAGCGTCGGTAATTCATTCCGAAGCACCGTCCGTTTTAGCTTTGAAGTGAGCCGGAAAAGGCCTAGCGACGATATCGGCGACGGTGAGGCTAATACACAAATAGGTTCCGATCTCATCCTCTTTACATCAAGGAAATCTCGCCGTTCGCGAGGAAAACAGCCGTGGAACGGCGGCCCGCGAATGGCAAACGGCATGCTGCGAGTTACCGTGCCGGTAACGGGTACGTGGACTCGGCGCTTCTCGGCTACCCGCTACCGGTCCGTGTTCATGCGAAGCGTGCCGCTATAGACCGTGTTGCGCGCTCGTCTGAAAGGCCAACACTGTCGCACTCTGTTCGCGCAGGTAATCAGACCGCTAAGCACGACTGTGTTGGAACACCAGCGATTTGGCACTTGCGTTGCGGGCTGTAATTACTGATTTGCAAGGACGCACAAGCGAGCAACACGACAAGGAAGAGCAGGGAGCGCGCGTACCTGCTAGCAGACAAACCGGAAGTCGTAGGTTCTTGTTCGACCAATGGGCATCGTCCCCGACGCTGACATCACCAGATTCACCCTGCTGACCATAGAGTTTCTCACTATATTACCTATAGAGGGAAAACTGGCGCTGCTGCGCTGTGGTATCCATGCGAATGCCGGTATATTGTAACTTCGGATTGGCATCGTTCTCGGAGAACCAGCAAGCCTTGAAGACGCCTGGCTAGCACCGTCCCGCCCGTCACAATGATTCATTTCCTGCTAAAACAGCACGTAAAAAACTGCTTTAGATTTATTATTACACAAAAACCTTTTTTTTTGATTGTGAGGACTCACTATTGGATGTAGAATTATATGAACCGTAAAAAGTATCAGCTATACGTATCAGCTAACTATAAATTGGAGGGCAGACAGGATTCTCGCTCACTTTGGAACAACTTGTCGCCTGTTCTTGCTTTTCTTCGCTTGATGCTGCATTGTAGGTGAGTAAACTTTATTGAGAGGTGTAATATGGGTGAATAAAAGCCTTTTATGTAGATTTTACTTTAAGAACGCGTTATTTGTGTAGCCATAGCCACGTTTTAGACGAAGCCTCGTACAACACCAGCCAACACAAGCCTCGCAGGCGCATATCCCATCATTCCCATGACGACACATCGCCCTTTAAGAAACTCGCATAGACGGTGGCGCCAGATTACCCTCTAGGTGTTATAGTGAGAAACTCCATGCCGCTGACATCGCGAGGACCGCTGGGAATACCGGAAAGGCCAGGAGAGGAGGACGGTATAGTTTTTTTTTTATTTTGTGGCGCGCCCGCGGCGCGTAGCGCTGCAGCGTTTGGCATCGTTGATCGTGATGGCATTCTGAACTCGATGCGCGTGTTTACTTGAAATGTTCGAAAATTATCTGAGGTTGTTTAGGGGCCCTTTAAGCGAATGTCCGCGGTCAAAGAATGTGATGTGTTCATGTTTGCCTGTGCGCGCTGACACCATATGCTTGTTATATAGTAAGCGAATGTTTGCAACTTTATACGGCCGACAAAACTACTATCCTTACTTCGTACAGCTGTCTGCGCAATTGATAACGCAATCGATGGTTCGCCTTTCGGGCAAAACTGCGACTTTTTTCAAACAATTCTCAGTAGATTTTATGCCGTCTGTGGCAACGCTCACTAGTCGGGCTCTGCAGAGGCTCACCTCGGCTCGGCGCTGGCGTTATGATGATTGGATCCAATCGACCGAGCGCTTCAAGGCTTCGTCTGGCCATGACGACGCACTCTTGATGATACCGCGGCCTACAGAAAGTACCAAGCGAAATCTTGCTCGTAGTTCATTTGATCAAATTCATCGCAGCGCTTGCCAGACGAAAAAAGAAAGAAAAAAAGCACGTGCTCTGCCAGAAGGTGTCTTCGAATCGTCGTCTTTCGTACGATGCTCCGAGCAGCTCTACTAGGGCAATTTTTAATGCAAATAACATTATTTGGCTACTTCAGTGGTTTTGGGCCTATCTATATATCTATCAGAGTGTGGATAAGAGAACAAACGGGAATAGCCGATACTCTAGTTGCCATTAAGCGGAACAAATGGACCTGGGCAGAGAGAGAGAGAGAGGTTAATTTGAAGAAGAGGCCGGCTTGAGCGTTAGTTTGCTCTGGCCTGCTACTCTACACTGGGGAAGGTGGGCACTTGGCAGTGATCGCAGTTGGGACCAGTGTCACTGCAGCCGATGATATGCGTATAACGCCTCGTGAGTGCAACACCAAGACGAATCGGGTGCAACACACTTCTTATGCTCCTCTTTAGTTTATGAGGCATGCGGAACTTCACTTCTGGATCCCATTTGTGCAGTCGCCTGTGTCGTCGATCAGGATTGGTCCAGTACTCAAGTGTGGAGTTCCGCATAACGCACCGAATCAGGGCATTCGTGTCTGTTCGTGAGAACGCAATGCTTACTTCTGGGCAGGCCATGTAATGCGTAGGATGGATAACCGGTGGACCATTAGAGTTACAGAATGGATACCAAGAGAAGGGAAGCGCAGTCGAGGACGGCAGAAAACTAGGTGGGGTGATGAAGTTAGGAAATTTGCAGGCGCAAGTTGGAATATGCTAGCGCAAGACAGGGGTAATTGGAGATCACATGGAGAGGCCTTCGTCCTGCAGTGGACATAAATCTAGGCTGATGATGATGATATATCTATCTATATAGCCGTTCCCCCCTCCCCCTGTGCAGAGTAACAGGCTAGAGCACGCTAGCTCAGGCTGACTCCTTTGCCTACCTTCAAATAAAAAAGTCACAGGCCTGCGCGGCACACGCAGCACACGCAGCACAGTCTCAGTGTAAGCTGGTGGAGCGGCTCAAGAGTAGCTCAAATTTGGGCACCACGCACAACAGGGTCTTCGCGGCAGTCTGGTCGCGTCGTTTTGACGAGAATGATCTGAACTATCCGCCCGGCGTCGACGGCGAGCTGAGGCTTGTGCACAGGAGCTCTCTGCACATCAGTCTGCTGAGCCCGATCAAGCCTTATAACTGCAACTTACATGTCGGGTGCGCCGCGTTTGCAGGCACCTTAACTAGATGGCGACACCACACTGGCGGAGACTCGGCAGCTCAGGAGCACGTTGATTGCGTGCCTCGTCTCAATCGCATATCGTCGTCTGCGCCTGTGGACGCTGCGCTAGCAGGCGTCTTACCTAGATGGCGCCACTATACTGGCGGAGGCTCGAGTCGTCTCCCCCTGCGTGCTTGCATTAAGGCTATTTTCCGCGGCCCGATAGCAAGCGCTTGCGTGGCTCAGTTGTAGAGTATCCGGCTCCGGCCACGCAGCGAGCGCGGGCTCGATCCCGGCGGGAATCGGGTACTTTTTAGGGGCGAAGCTCCTTAGGGTGTGGGTCTGTCCCTCCTCTGTAGTAGTAGTAGGTAGCCACGTCTACTTTTATGAAAAAAAATTCCGAAAGTTGTGTCCGTAGCGCGGAATCGAACCAGGGACCCCTCGCTTCCGAACGCGTGGCGCTAACCACTACGCCACGAAGCGCACATGGACACACGCACCACGATGACAATAAATACCCAACATTAACGAAAGACTGCGCGTTTCTAACGCGTTTGTGCTAGCGCGTTACGGCCCGTGTAAGAAGCTGGTGTAAGACGCTGTGGCCTCTCCGCCTTACCCCCGTATTCATAAACGCTCCTCCACTTGAACTTGACTTGCCACCGCCTTGAGCAGCGCGTTCGAAACGCGTTGAAGGCGGTGGCAAGTCAAGTTCAAGTCGAGGAGCGTTTATGAATACGGGGGTTATACTCTCTCAGCAGTCATGTGATGGCGTCGGCAAACGCGGTGCACATTCCGGCATGTGTAAACGGCTGCGTAAGACGCTGTGGCCTCTCCCCCTTACTTGAGAGTACTGCATGTTTCTAACGCGTTTGTGCTAGCGTCCCCTTAAGCGGGAGATGGCGCAATTTTAATGAAGGGCGCTGTTATAAAATAGGAATGACGTCACATATGGCGCGTGTCATTGGTGGAAGTCAATCGCTCGATTTAGTGCGGCGAGACTGGGCGAATTACACGGAAAATTCATGGTTTACCGATGATTCCCTCCGGAGCTTCGCCCACTCATCATCATTCACCCCGTGGATATGCGGTGTTTTTTTTTTTCGCGTTTCCGGCGATAGCGATTACGCGGCGGGAGGCGCCGGCGGCGGCATCATCGCGACCCGAAACGGCTATTGGAATGAGTTCATAACAGCTTACCCTGTAATTCTCTCTCTCTCTCACGTCAACCCAGTGGCCCTGGTTGTCTACCTGCTTGGGCCGCTAGGTATGTGCTCCTGGTCGAGATGCTGCCGCGGTCGTTCCACGGTCGCCATTCCAGCCTCGTTTTCCCCGACCCAGTCGCCCAAGTTGTCTAATAGAACGGGACAATAGACATGGGCTCGTGATGCCATCGTAGTAGTTGCATCGCCGTCATTCCGGCTTTGTCAACCGACATTTGTCGTGCCGTCGTCGTCACGCCACCGCCGTCATACAGTCGCCATGCATTCGCTGTCACACCACCATTGTTTGGCCGCTGTGGTCATTCAATCGTCAACATTAAAGTTCCGTGATCTGACTCTCGTCAAGCTGTCTTCGTCATGCCTTGCACTCCGACCCAGTGGTCCAAATAACTTGGGTCGCTAGGTACGTTTTCGGGGTCATGATGCCGTCGTGCTCATTGCATCGTCGTCATCTCAACTTTGTCATCCAACTCTCGTCATGCCGTGGTCCTCATGCCATCCCCGTCATGTGGTCTTCACGTTGTCGTTACCGCACTGGTGTAACGTCATGTCATCATCGTCATGCCGCCGTCGTCATACCGCCTTCGTTATTGCATCGACGTCAATTTTCTTCGTCATTGTATTGCAATTATGCTGCCGTTATTCAATCGTGATTATTGCGCCCTTGTCATGCCGTCACCGTCCCTCCAGCTACGCAATCCGGCTCTGGTCATGCCGTCGTCGTGAAGCCATTGTCGTCATAGAGGTTTTGTGATACAGTAATCGTCATGTCATTGTCATCCCACACTCGTCCTCATGTTATTGCCTTGCCATCGTCGTCACTGCATCGTCGTCATGCATTCGTCGTCATACCGTTCTTGTCATGCAATCTTCGTCACGCTGTCGTCTCACCATCGTTATCACGTCAGTATGGTCATACCGTTGCCAACATGTGGTAGTCGTCATTGAACCATCGTCAGACCATCGACGTCATTTCTTGTTCTACATTCCATCGCAATCATACTGTCATAATTCAACCGTGAATATGCCGTCTTCATGATGTCATCCTCGTCATTGCGACGTCGTCACACAGACGCTATCATGCATCCATTGTCATACCGTCATTGTTATGCCGTCTTCGTCATGCGATCATAGTCACTCTGGCTTCTCACGCGGTTTTCGTCATAAAGTCGTCGTCGCACCATCCTCATCTCTTTGTCCTCATGTCGTCGTCATCACGTTGCCGTTGTTATAGCATCGTCATAATTTAAGAGTGATGTTGTTATACGCCTTTGCCATTCTATCGATATCATTCCTACTCCCTCTTTCATCGCCACTGTGTCAGCGTCATGCCTCCATGCTCATGGGCCACCTTGGCAAGCGAGTGCCAGAGCTAAGAGGGATGATATCGGAGTATGTAGCATATAGCCGATTTAACGAAAGTCTCAGCATCGCCACTGCACGCGTTAAACAAGCGGGACTTCGAGAATATGGTATGTCGCTACATAGCTCGAATGCTATTCGCATTAGCGTCGACAGCAAGTCATCGTGAGATGAGATCTGCCGTAATTTTTTAGAGCGCAGCTCTTGGCCGCCCGTTTCTGCGCTGAGTGTCGGCGTGCCTCGGCGTACCTCGTAACCAAGCGAACGAGCACAGCGAAAGGTCAAAGAGAATGCGGAGCGCAGCGGAATATGAAAGAAAGCATGAGGCAGAAAGCGGAGGGGAGACGGACTGCGCATGCGCTACGTTGCCACCGCGTGGGTGATACAATCTGCGTTCCCAGCAAGCGGGGGGGGGGGGGGGGGGTGACAGGGTTTCGTGAGCTGGGGAGGGCTACACTCGTCCGCGGTAGAGATGGGCAAAACGGCTCACTTCAGTGAGCGGCTCGGAACTATAGATGGGTCGCTCAGGAGCGAGCCGGATCTTGTGAGCAGCTCTTTTTAAACAGCGAGTAAGCCGTGGTTCAGTAAAAGTGAGCGGTGGTTCTTTTGGAGAAAGGGAGCCGGTTCTCTCGCGTTTCCTCCTCGATTCGCCTCGCCCGCCGGCTGCGCGCGCTGCGCACGGCACGCTATTGCGCCTGGGCTCCCGCGGACGGGCCGAAGAATTCGATGGAGGCGCATTATTTTGGGCCAGTTGCGTGCCCCATTGGCGTAGAATATTTTGAAAAATGGTGATAACAGCATGGAGAATGCTGAAGGCAACGTTTATGATGAGGTTGGTTTCATCTTAAAGCCGTATGAATGACACACACTGATGTAAAAGGAGCTTTGAGGCGAGTTCTATACTCCAGTTATTTTTTCTGCCACATGATACGCTGCTTTACTTTTTGCATCTGATCTAGTATTGCTTGTGGCAGATCGCTCTATGTTTGGCAGTTTTTTCTTGTATGTGCACGCATGTGCACCGCAGGTATTATATTCAGTGTGCCTTCTTATAATGAATTACTGGCGAGAGCATCGTCCGTCCATGTGTTTGTCTCAATGTCAAAGTAGCTTTTGCGCTGTGGTTTCTGCATTAAATAGGACCGTTGCACAATTTCAGTGCGATGAAGCGGTGCCGGCAGCCACTCATCACCCACAATAACAGAATCTGAGGAAAGGTATTTACAGATTATTCTTTAGGCGTCGGTGTCAATGAAGCTTAAAAAAATACTCGGTATACCTATGGGAGAAGGCATTCTATATTTTTAGGCAAAAGAAACGCCTCTGGAAAAGGTATTTTGATAGTTCACACCAACATATCGTTAAATTATGTATATAGGATAGTTAAAATCGTGATTTTGATTAGCGGGGGCCCTATTGCCGACGTATTGTAGATTGCGGGCAAGCATGCGGTGGCGACAGGCTCTGCATAAAGGATCATAGTTTCGTTGGCTGCGTCGTTAAGCGACCGAGATCAATATTGTTGAAGGTGGGACAAGGAGCAAGCAGCAGCAATCACTTACTACTGTCAGTTCGAGGTTCATGCCGCTGTCGAGGGGGCTTTCTGTGCTTCGCAACAGGTCGGTGGGAAAAAATTGTTGGAACTGCGTTGGGCTTGAGCTTTTTTTTTCCAAGTTCTTGTAGTATGCGCGGCTCAAATTGGTCATCAGTGAAATGTAGCTAGAACATTTATCGAAGAGTTAATCACTCAGGCAGGATGAATAAAACGCCCTTTATACAAGTACAAGTGCCTAATACACTGCAGTGGTAACCATTATTGCCTACATAATATTTCCTGCATTGCTACATCATAACCATAATCATTATTGCTCAACTTCGTAATCAAAGCGCATTGATACAATGACATCAGCTCGAGTTACATGGATGGAAAAGGTTTACCCACAGAACAAAACCGAAGAAAGGTGATTTAACGCATTCGCTATTAAAGCAAAGATTCCCGGCCTCCGCCTAGCAGTCGATATCAACAGCAAGGGTGCGCGATCATGTGAACACCTCCTGCACATTGCCTGTATCCGTGAGACAACCAGATAATAATCGTCACCCACTCACGCATGGATGGCAGCCCAGTTCAAAGCAAATTCAAGAACTGAAAAAGATCACCAGGTGTCCTTAGCTATCGCCTAAGAGACTCCAATGCGAGTCTTGTAAAATCTACTGTAATTCACCTCAATCCACACTAATCCACCTTCACGCACCTCATTCGACCTTAACCCACTCTAACCCTCCTTAATACACCTGGATAGAACTTAATCCACCTCAATGCACCCTAATCATCCTTAATCCACATTATTCAACCTTAAACCACCATAATCCTCCTTAATGCACTTTAATCGACCTTAATCCACCTTAATCTTCCTTCATGCACGTTAATCAGCGTTAATCCACCCTAATCCTCCTTATTATATCTTGATCCACCCTAAACCACCCTAATCCAGCTTAATCATCTTAATCGGCCCTAGCCCTCCTTATTTAACCTTAATCACCCTTAATCAACTTTAAACACCTTAATACAATCATTAATCAGTCATGAATTTACTTTGCTAATCATTAATAATTTATTATACACGGCTGGACATGATTTGACTCGCTTCTGGCCTTCTTAGGTCACGTTACTTTCTGTACCTCAAACGCTCACCTTGAAACATGTCCAACTAAGGGTCTCGCCTTAAAATGTGGACTAGCTGGCGCTCATCACCTGCAATACCACGGGTATACTTGCCACTATTTTTTGGGGGCCCTGCATTCATTGCAGGGCCCCATTGCAGGGTACACACATCGAAGTAAGCTGTAAATAGCTCCTCTACAAGCTGCTATTTTGATTTTCAGTAAAACAGGCAACGGATCCTAACAATCACGAAAAGTGCGATCGAGAGGCTGTATCTTCGGGTATATCTGTTCAGTGGAAAGCAGAATCTATAGTGCTGCATTTCCGATTGAATAAGAGTTGACGACGTGCGAGGTGATGGAGTCCCAGCAGAATATTCAGCATTCTGAGGAGAACCCCATTTTTATGCAACGTACAAATTGCCGCAGCAAAAACGCGAATGAGCAGGCCGGAAGAATTGAAAAAATGCAGCATTAGGGGATGCTTTGATACGAGCAATAAGAAAGGCGCCTTACCTCGCAAACAACACTGTTCCTTGTCGGGACAAAGTTCTTCCGGCCATTGTTGTGCAGCCACTGCTTCTTGCGCAAGCCATCACGCTTTCCCTGCGGTATCGTAAAAACTGCATAGCCATCATCACGCTTCTTGCTGCAGTTATATGCGCAGCAGCACGGCATAGCGCCAGCAGGCAGTGCTCGAAACAGCGTGCAATGTTAGCGCACGACGTTCTCTATACGCCGAGCCAGCCGAGCTGAGGCGCAAAATGGCGCGAACGAAAAAGCAAAACACAAGCAAAACGCAAGCTCCGCTCGTTTCCAAGCGCAACGGCAGGGAGACCAATCATCGTGCAGGAAAACGCGCCCAAGGCCCTCTGTCGCGGAGTGGACTCGCGAGGGGCGAGGAGGAGGCGAGGAGGTCGCGCGCCGGCGGCAAAGTACAAAGAGTGGCGGTACTTTCCTACATCAAGGGACTTTATGCTGGGTGCGACTTCCGCGCCATCTGTTAGCGGTACGACAACACAACTGCCCTCCCGCCCTTCCTCGCAAGCATTTTTTTCCTTCCTCCATGCTCGCAAGAGTCGCCTTCACCCCCTCGCCTTCGGCTGAAGAACGAAAGAACCGCCGCTCACTTACTGAACCACGGCTTCCTCGCGGCTCAAAAGATCCGGCTCGCTCCTGAGCGCCGGATCTTTTGAGCCGCTCTTTTGAGGAGCGAGGGAGCCATGGTTTGGTAAGTGAGCGGCGGTTCTTTCGTAGAGAGGAAGCCGGCTCTCTCTCGTTCACGGTGGAAGAATATTTAGGTGTTGACACTGCGCGCGAGGGAGCGTCCAGATTATGTTCGGCCGCGCGCGGGCGCACCGAGTAGCTCTGCTGCGAGCCGATAGATGGTGCCGCAGCCAGCGGTCCCAGCTTAGCGGCGCCGGCGGCTTGGCATTCCTCTGCCTCCGCTATATTTTCGTTCATAGTGGCGCCAGTAAACCTCAAAGCGCGAAGGAAATTCGTTATTTCAGATTAAGGTGATAAGTGTACCAGGCTGAATGCTTTGCTAACATGAACGTATATTGTGCAGGGCGTGAATGACGTGAACATGGATCGATCGGGCAGCACTCAACGCCCACTCACATTCCGCTCGCGCGCACATTTTGTTGCGGCCGATCTAGTCATGCATACAAGCACAAAAAAATGAAAGCGTAAGCCCGCGTGCTACCCCTCGATCAGAAGAAAATAGTGACTGCATCGGAAAATTCAAACTCAGAAAACCGTTCAAGCATCGTCACGCGAATTCAGTGTGGGCGCGATATAATTTAAGAAATGAAATGGCGCAAGCTTGCGATATGCAACACACTAGAGCAAAGTGGGTGTTCATGGCTAGAACCTATGATGAGAAATCACATAGCTATGTAAAGAAATCTTTCAAAAGATAATTTATCAGGCGGGACGAAGGCAGGCGTTTTATCTTGGATTACAATATCACTAATACAGTTTACCCCCCCCCCCCCCCTTGTGAAAATCTTTTTTATTTCAATTCCACTTAACATAGACTTTGGATATTATTCATTTGGCTTTCGTCGTTTGGGGAGCGAGTGACTCTTGCAGGAACTAAAAGGTGACTTTCTTCTTTCATAAATTGCGTATGAGCATGTGCCAATGTGAGCCGTGGCCTAGTGGTAGAACGCCCGCCTCGGCTGCGGGAGGCTGTGGGTTCGATTCCCACCGCCGCCGGGCACCCACTGGTTCGAAAGGGTACAAGCGTACCCCGGCCTGGCGTTCGGCTTCCTTCAGGGGTGATACGCTTGGGAAAGGAGCCTGCGCCCTGAATTCTCGTCGAAACCAACGTGAGCACGGAAAAAAAAGTGATGTCTGTGGCGCTCCCATCACTGTAGCACAGGCTGTAGGATGCAATGCATGCTACAGCCTGTCCACAAATACACTTATAACCAGCACACAATAATCTCATAGACTTTTTATTTTTTATTTTGCAAAGACAGAATAATTAAAAAATTGTGCATGAAGCGCAGCTCGATAATTTTAATAGAGGATAGCTTTTCCAGAAGCTTACGCTCTCATACTCTCCCACAATGCAAAAATTTTGAATAAAAACATTCAAGCGTGTAATATACACCGCACGCACATTGTGAAAACATTCAGTATCCAGGATGGCACAAACTTGAAATCTGGCACACATCTGCACAGAAAACAGCAGTATTATACAGGGTGCACAAAGATTTAAACACATGTAAATGTCACGTAGCTGAACAGAACCAAGGTAATGTTGTTTTCCGTCCCTTGGAGATACTGAGATTATCTTTTACATTTGGCCTAATTAATGATTAATCTTAATTAATCAATCTACTTCTCAAATATTATAATTATATTAAAAGTTTCAATGAGAAAATTGGAGAGCATCATGAAAGACCCCCGATACAGCTTTCTATTACTCAATACAAGCTACGCAGAAGTATTTTTCCGAGCGTGAAAGAAGCCCACGAATACACGCAAAGTGCCTGAAGGCAATTTTGAATCTATTCGCAGGTTTCTTTCACGCTCGGAAAACACTTTTGTGTATCACGTATTGAGCAACAAAAAGCTGTATCGGGAATCTTTCATGTTGCTGTGCATTTCTCTCGTTCAGACTTTTTTAGGCTATGGGTTCGATTCCCACCGCCGCCGGGCACCCACTGGTTCAAATGGGTACAAGCGTGCCCCGGCCTGGCGTTCGGCTTTCTTCAGGGGTGATGCGCTTGGGAAAGGAGCCTGCGCCCTGAATTCCCGTCGAAACCAACGTGAGCACGGAAAAGATATATTTGATTAATCAGTTATGAAAATAATTATGTAATAAGGCGGAATGCAAAAAATAATCTGAGTATCTCTAAGAGACGACAGACAACATTGCCTTGGTTCTGTCCAGCTATGTGACATTTTCATATTTTTAAATCTTGGTGCATGATAGTTAAGACACCCAGTATATATATATATCTTATACATGCAGCAAAATTTGCACAGACTGCTGTGGGTCACAGCAGTTTTTGTGGCACACAGGAGGTTCTCTCTTCCGCAGCGGCTTTCGAGGTTTATTTGACCGTGTGAGGTTCTTTGGACAGTTCGTAAATAAGGTGGGAACTGTATCTGCAGACAGAACAGGGCTCTTTGGCGCGTCAAGTAGCACCATTTTATCGAGCTCCGCGTAATTATGCGATCGATATCATATCCTCTGAAAAATGCTTGGCGCAAACATGGTCGGTAGGCATTAGAGTTCGGTCTGCCCTCAGATTTACTCGGCGCCACTGCTCTAGACGATCGCTGTCGGACGGCACTTTGAATAGAGGCACACGCTCCGCACAAGTTCGGTATCCAGCATTGCAGTTCGTGACGAAGCACTTTCTACCCATTTCAAACTCTCAGAAGGCCGCTTCCACGTTGGTCGAGGGCCCATGGTGACAATACACAAGCACAAGATGATGAATGGCGCGTGAACAAAAAGTGTGCCTTCAAAACAGCACGGCCGCACATGCAAGCACAAAGCGCACAAAGACAGCGAAGCACGCGCCTTCCCGCCGTGGCTGGGACCGCATACCGCAGCGCCCTCTACGACGGCGCCGAACCAGCTGCAGCCTAGCCGAACATAATCTGGGGCGCGATCTTGTACGCGTTCCAAAATGGAACGGAGGCGTTCCTTTCCATCGAGCCGCACACGATTGGTCAATTTCAACCGCGACGTTCAAATTGACCAATCATGTGCGGCTCGATGGAACGGAACGCCTCCGTTCCATTTTGGAACGCTTACAAGATCGCGCCCCTGGAAGCGAGTGAGCGGCGCTTTCGCGCGCGTTGGGGGAGAGTGTCAGCACCTCTCCTTATTCTTACACCGTACTCTTATCCTTTCTTTCGCTCCCACTTACCCCTCCCCGTTGGCGCTGAGCCGTGCACCCTCAAGGGCTGCAGAAGATAGCGTCAACCTTTCCCTTTCCTCAAGAACCACTTACTACTACACCGTGCTCTCGTTCAGTGAGCCGTGAGGAACCGTTCCTAGAGAGCGCTCGGGAGCGAGCCGGATCTTTTGCGCCGCTCTTTTGAAGAGCGAGTGAGGCGTGGTAAGTGAGCGGCGGTTCTTTCGGAGTGAGGAAGGCGGTTCTCTCTCGTTGAATGAGCTGTGCCGAACCGTTCCGTCAGAGCCGGGTCTTCTGCTGGGTTCCGAGGTTTAGATTTCTGACCGATGAATGGTGGCCAGTGTGGGCAGACTCGCGCTACTAGTACTCGCTCGCAGTGTGTGGTGTGCGCAGCAGTCCCTTTGGGGTTTTGTGCGTCCTATGGTGTTGCACCCGATGCCACCGAGGGGAGAAGTGAAGAAGCCTTAATTGGCAAAGGATGGTACTGTTCCTTGCCTGCTGCTGTTCGAACGATGTCTCACGACTCTCACTGATCGCACATCGTGCGCTGGTTCAATAACACTTAGAAGATAGTCTTCCGTGTCTTTAAAGACAACAGGTGAACGTACAGTTTACGTCCTGATCTTCATTTGTGCTAATAGGGAGTTTTAGAATAGGGCCCCAAACGTTTTGGGGCCCCAAAGAAATAGCGTCGACACCACTGCGCATGCGCGAGACGCTAACTACGTTTGGGTTTTGTGTTGGGCACGTTATTTCACCGATTTAGCGGGAGCCCCAAAAGCAGCCCCAAAAGCTTTGCGTCAACAAACATGGCGGCACCCATCGAAGCGACGGCTCTCCGAGTACCAAACTCGGCTTGATTCTTGGTAACGCGTGAAGTTCGTAAGCTAGGAGAAGTGACTGCGGTTATCGTTTTCTCTCAACTAACGTGTGTAATGACGATTGATTCATTAGACGCCGCTGATTCCGAATTCGATTGTCGATTTCATCGCTCGTAGGCCTAACGTGGATTAGCTTGACTGGTGAAGGCGCGTCAAGTTGGTTACTCAAAATTAGGCGCAACAAATCGCTTGCTGCTAATTGAATAACCTCTCAATTGTAATTAAACGCAAAACCACGAAAGTCAAAACTACTCTTCCTATCATAAAATGGTATAGTTTATTTTAATATTTATAATAGTTTTTTTGACACCGTACGTAGTGGCGCTGCAAGCGCAAGACGCTATTCGCAAACGCAAAGCCCTATTCTAAAACTCTTCACTCTTGCATGCCCCAACGCTAACACCCGCAAAGCTCTTTGGGGCCCCAAACTTTTGGAGCCCCTATTCTAAAACTCTCTAATAATTGTAGTCATGAAAATGTCACCCATGACATCCACTTCAGTGCATTTTCTGAGCGTGTATCATTAGCACGTCATTAAAAAAACGAGGCCAATAATCTGTTGTGTTGCAATAGAACTTCATTTCTTTTAGATGCGAAGCATCTTATGCTCGGGGCTATGTCCCTACCTGAATCCGCCGTGCGGCGTCCACACCCGCACTGTGCATGCGCATCCTCCTCTCCTTGTCTCATCTCCTCTCCTCTCGGCATTCCTCCTCTCCGCTGCGCAGGCGCATCCTCCTCCCCCTCCTCTCCTTGTCTCATCTCCTCTCCGCTCGGCATTCCTCCTCTCCGACGCTCCTCTGCTCTGTGCATGTGCATCCTCTTCCCCCTCCTCTGCTTGTATCATCTCCTCTCCTCTTGGTATTCCTCCTCTCCTCTCCGACGCTCCTCTGCTCTGTGCATGCGCATCCTCTTCCCCCTCCTCTCCTTGTCTCATCTCATCTCCTCTTGGTATTCCTCCTCTCCTCTCCGACGCTCCTCTCCTCTCCGGATTGCGCAACGAATGGCAACACCTGCGGCTCCGCGCGCGATAATGCGAAACAGCTTAGGTTAGAGGCGCGACGGTAGGCGCCCCAGAGGCACCGGCAACAGTCACCAACACCGCGCGCGTTCGGTGCGAACGTGGGCAAAACGCCGACGGCGTCGACAACAGTTCTGCGCGTTGCTGGTGCTGCTGCATGTCCAAGTTTATACAGCTGATAAAACTACCTTGAGTCGACCCCATGGCTGCTTCGCATACTACTCAGGAACCCTCTACGGGAAGATGGTGTATTTTTTGTTTGTGTCCTGGCGCATGATGGCATGATCGCCAGTATTATGCGTGTGCTCAAGAGAAAAAAAAAACGAAAAAAATAAAAAAGGAAAGGTACGTGTGGAAGTTTTGTGGATCTTTCGTGTGATTTTTGTATTGTACTCCAAGAAGTGATTTCTTCATTCATTTTGCATGGCGTTACAACTCACTCATATTGTAGTGAATGTACGTATGTAAATAAATGAATAAAGTTGAAAGATAATGTACAGTCATTTTGTGTTCTTATTTTGACGAAAGTTGATTTTAAGGTACCACAAAAAACAGACAAGCTTCTGTAATGACGATGAAGTTACATATTTTTTTTTCTGAAAAAAGTACGTCGCATTCTGCCTATTACGATATGATAAGCATTTTATCCCCAGTATTAGGAAAGAAAGTTTCATTAAAATTAAAAATTCACGCTTTTAATATATGCAAAAATATTCTCTAAACATAGCGAAAATACCAATAACATGGTTAGTAAATTATGCATATATCGTTTTTTTTCAAAGCTAGATAACTATAGTTAATGCATAACACAGGTTACACTTTTAAGTGAACCGGTGAGCCGTTCTAATGAACCGCTTTATTGCAGTGAGCTGAGCCGTTGACTCCGCGGCGTCAGCTGCTGAGGTAAGTTCGCGGTACCAGCGCGTGTGACGGATATCACTGCTCCTGCAAGGGGCGATGGCGAGCGGCTACGAATAAGGCTCGATGTGACGCTTCCTTGGGTGCTGTCGCCGCTGACACTGGTGGCACGATTTGCGCGACCAAGGGCCGCTCTCGTTGTTTGCGGAACGAAAGCGTGCGAAGTTGATTATGGCAAGGATCCAAGCGGAAAAGCGAACTGTTTCAATCTCTATTTCCAATCGGTGTTTTCCAGTCAAAAAACAAGACACGCTCCCTTCCAAACTTCAAGCAACCTGACAAGAATGGATGATATAGAAATTTCTCAACGGGGAATTATGCTGTTATTACAGAAAGTTAAACTTACATCTGCTCCGGGGCCAGACAACATCTCAAATTACATTCTGAAAAATTGTGCTGCTTCTGTTGCCCCGTATCTAGTTGTGTTGTTTCAAAAATCTTTAGAGAGTGGTGAACTTCCTCATGACTGGAAAAGTGCCAATGTTGTTCCCATACATAAGAGTGGTGATAGAAGTAAAACATGCAACTATAGGCCTATATCTTTGACGAGCGTGTCGTGCAAAATACTAGAACATGTCATTTATACTCAGTTAATCAGCCATCTACAAAACAATAATTTTTTCTGTCCAACACAACATGGATTTAGGTCAGGTTTCTCATGTGAAACACAGCTTGTAGAATTTACCCATGATATTTCCGCTTCCTTAAACTCTGCCGGTCAGGTTGATTGTATTTTTCTAGATTTTCGGAAAGCCTTCGATTTAGTTGCTCACGACCTATTACTGCAGAAGCTTTCACTTTTGAATATTCCTACTACACTCCTAACCTGGATTGAAGCGTACCTCATGGAAAGAAAACAGTGCGTAGTTTGTGACGGTATTAGTTCAGTAAGTGTGGGTGTGACCTCTGGTGTTCCGCAAGGGTCGGTTCTAGGCCCTCTTCTTTTTTTGATATTTATAAACGATCTTAGTGACTACATTTCAAGTACCGTTCGACTTTACGCTGACGACTGCTGTGTCTACCGCACCATATCCTCTGAAGCAGATGCAGTTACACTACAGCATGACCTCAACTCCGTGTACTCTTGGTGCCAAAAATGGAATATGGCGCTGAATCTCTCGAAATGTAATCTGGTCCGGTTTACGAAAAAGAAACAATTCCTTCAAGCAGACTACTTCCTTGGTAGCACAGAAATATCTGCTGTCTCAACTTATAAGTACTTAGGAGTCATTTTTTCCACTGATTTATCTTGGAATACACATGTCAACTATATCGCAGCGAAAGCCAGCCGCACATTAAACTTCCTCCGACGTAACTTTAAGGATGCTCCCGTTAAGCTAAAGGAAACTTTATATATTTCAAGTGTTCGTCCTATACTCGAGTACGCTTGCGCCGCCTGGGACCCGCATACAAAGCTCAACGTTGAAGAACTTGAGCGCGTCCAAAAACGGGCTGCCAGATTCGTATCTGGCGACTATAATTTTCAAAAGAGGTCTTCTGGTTTGCGCGACAAGTTGGGATGGCCGTTACTTGAAAACCGGCGAAAATACCTCAGACTCTCTTTCTTTTATAATGTTCTAAACAATAACACTGGCATCCAAAAAGAGAAATACATAAAGGAGCCCAGCTACATTTCCGCCCGCATTGACCACCCACTAAAGGCACGCGAATACAGTTGCCGAATAAACGCATTCAAATACAGCTTTTTTCCACGAACCGTGCACGACTGGAACGGTCTACCTGCGCAAATTGCTACTGCCCCTCCCACATACTTTCTAACGGCTTTACAGAACCACGTGTTAATATGAGTGCAATATTGCTTGTTCTTGCATGTTTTATCCCTTTTGTTGATTATTCCCAACGATGTTAGCCGAGATCGCTATATTTAGATGTTCTTCTTTTGTCTGTGCGTGACATGCTTGTTCATCTTTGTATATTAGTTTTGTTCTTGCTTTTTACTGAATATTAGTACTGTATAGTAATATTTACTGTATATTAGTTTTTGTTTTTGCTTTTTATTGAAATAGTGCATAGGTATTTAGATGATTTATATGCTGCATCATTTGCCTAACTTATAGTATATGTCTTGTGATTTATTTCTGATGTTCCCCCCTACAATAATGCCCTAGAGGGCGCTGTAGGTATTGTATATAAATAAATAAATAAAAAAAAAGCGTAGTGCCGCGCAAGACGGACTGTGCGGCGACGACATGGCGCAAGAGGGGCGCGCGTCGTCTGTATGGAAACAAAGCGCTGCATTAGCGTAGGTCTGTCTGCGGCAGCTGCTGTGAATCGCCTCCCACGCGCTGCTTCTCGCGATCTCCCGATTAGCGAGGCAGTCGCGCCACACTTCGCTCCGTTTGCCCACACGAGACAGATTGTCCGCCCCAGCTACGCCGCTCACAGCGTTGTCTTCGTAATATAACCTGTGTACCTATATAATCCCGATACAAAATATTGACACGCTAAATGAAAACACGTATAGAGCTCCGCTCAAATTTCGCATTATGCACATTAGTATCGTAATCTTCGGTGAATTTTCTCTCTTAATGTACACTACAATATCGTATACCCCCTTTGCTCTCTGACCCAGACAACTCTCTATCTGTCTCTTAACGTTACGCTTAACATTTTTCGTCCCGTCACTCCTTCGCGGTCCTTAACTTGCTCTCGATATGTCGAGAAGTTAACTTGTTCCGAATATATCCCGGGGCAATTTTTCAGCCCTGCCTCGTGCTTTGCCTAGAAATTTTTCCATCGCAACCGTTTGGGCATGCGTTCCCAAGGGGGTTACCCTGGGTGGCTTACGTCCGTATCATGGCGCATGGACAGGAATTGAGACAATACGATTGGACAGGATAGTTCCCGTGGACTGCACTTTTGTGGTTATAACGTCACGCGCGTCGGAGGCTGCAGCAGCGGTTGCAGCAGATGCATGGGAGGTGCGGTGACCGCGGCGGTGCTTATGTCGGCGTAATGTGGGGCTGTATAAAAAATGTATGATTTCATAATGTATGCAGTCCATGTATGTAGCTTAAATAGCTTCGCTGGTAATCCGTCCCCATATGAATGTTTCGGCCCCACGAATTTTTTCCCTATACTTTTCTATATGCTCATCGATTGATTTGTAGTACTTGTAGTCCGTAGTTATCTTAAAGGAGTACTGACACAAAAATTTGAAGTCGAGATAACTTGTGAGATCGATTTAGGAGGACACACACACACACACATTGTCTACAAAATATCAGCGGCTAATATAGCTTAGAACATATTTAAAATCAATTTTAAAGTACGAGCGCGTAGCGAACCGCAATGCGCAGCACCTCGCGACATTGACATCAAGCATGGATTGTAAACAACCGAGAAAACGCTACGTCACGAGCGCGGTGGAAGAATATTTAGGTGGTGACACTGCGCGCGAGCGAGCGTCCAGATTATGTTCGGCCGCGCGCGGGCGCACCGAGTAGCTCTGCTGCGAGCAGATAGATGGCGCCGCGGCTAGCGGTCCCAGCTTAGCGGCGCCGGCGGCTTGGCATTCCTCTGTCTCCGCTAAATTTTCGTTCTAAGTGGCGCCAGTAATACTCAAAGCGCGAATGAAATTCGTTATTTCAGATTAAGGTGATAAGTGTACCAGGCTGAATGCTTTGCTAACATGAACGTATATTGTCCAGGGCGTGAATGACGTGAACACGGATCGATCGGGCAGCACTCAACGCCCACTGAAGTTACCCTCGCGCGCACAATTTGTTTCGCCCGGTCTAGCCGTTCATCCAAGCATAAAAAAATGAAAGTGTTAGCCCACGTGCTACCTCTCGATCGGAAGAAAATAGTGACTGCACCAGAAAATGTATTTCATGCTTATCGCTGCTTCCATTCACACTCAGAAAACCGTTCAATAATCGTTGCGCGAATTCAATGTGGACACGATATAAATTAAGAAATGCAACAGCGCAAGCTTGCGATATGCAATGCATTAGACCAAAGTGGCTGTTCATGGCTAGAACTTAAGATGAGAATGCACATCAGCTTTGTAAAAACTCTTTCAAATAGGAATTTATTAGGCGGGACGAAGGCAGGCGTCTATCTTGAATTAGAGCATCACTACCACAGTTTACTGATGGAAACCTGAGCAAATGCCTTTTTTATTCCAATTCCACTTAACATAGACCGTGTATATTATTCATTGGGCTTTCGTCCATTGAGGACTGAGTGGCTCTTGCAAGATCTAAAAAAAGAGGTGACTTTCTTTTTTCTTAAATTGCATATGAGAATGAGCCAATGTAAGCGTGTTTGACAATGCATGCTACAGCCTGTCCACAAATACACTTACACCCACCACACAATAATCCCATAGACGTTTTTTTTTTTTGCGTAGACACAATACGAAAAAACTTGTGCATGAAGCAGCTCGATAATTTTAATAGGTGATAACCATCCCAGAAGCTTGCGGTCTCATACACTCCCATAATGGAAAAATGTTGTATTAAAACATGCAAGCGTGTAATATACACCGCACGCGCATTAAAAAAAACAGTAGCCAGGATGGAACAAAATTGAAAATCAAGCACACATCTGCCCAGAAAACAGCAGTATTTTACAGGGTGCACAAATATTTCAAAATATGCAAATGTCACGTAGCTGGACAGAACCATAGTAATGTTGCCGTCCCTTGGAGATACTCAGTTATTTTTTACATTCCGCCGAATTAGATAATTAGTCTTATTTATTGGTCAACTTCTCAATTATTATAATTAGATTAAAAGTATCAATGACAAAATTGAAGAGCAACATGACAGACTCCCGATACAGCTTTGTATTGCTCAATACACGCTACGTAGAAGTGTTTGTCCGAGCATGAAAGAAGCTCACGAATACACGCAAAGTGCCTCGAGCGGCCAGTCGCGCTGCAATATTGCTGTATTCGCGGGTTTCGTTCACGCTCGGAAAACACTTTTATGCATCACGTATTGAGCAACAGAGTTATATTGGGAGTTTTCCATGCTGCTGTACAATTCTCTCGTTCACACTTTTTATCCAATTATAGTATTAAAAAGCTGATTAATCAATTATGAAAAGAATTATGTAATTAAGCGGAATAAAAAAATAATCTGAGTATCTCCAAGCAACGGCAGAAAACATTACCTTGGTGCTGTCCAGCTACTTATTTTCAAATCTTGGTGCATGATAGTAAACCACCCAGTATATATCTTATACATGCAGCAAAATTTGCACAAACTACTGTGGCACACAGGAGGTTCTCTCTTCCGCAGCGGCTTTCGAGGTTTATTTGACCTTGTGAGGTTCTTTAGACAGTTTGGAAATAAGGTGGGAATCCTTTTATCGAGCGCTCCGCGTAATATGCCATCGATATCGTATCATCCGAAAAATGGCTGGTGCAGACATGGTCGGTAGGCGTTAGAGTTTCGTCTGCCCTCAGATTTGCACGGCGCCACTGCTCTAGACGACCGCTGTCGGACGGCGCTTTGAATAAAGGCACACGCTCCGCACAAGTCAGGTATCCAGAATTGCAGTTCGGAACGAAGCACTTTCTAGCCATTTCAAACGCCCCTCAGAAGGCCGCTGCCACCTTCGTCGAGGGCCCGTGGCGACAATACCCAAGCACAAGCTCATGAAACGAACGCGAACAAAAATCGTGCCTTCAAAACAGCGCGACCGCACATGCAAGCAGGAAGACGAAGCAGCGGCAGGACGCGCCTTGCCGCCGAGGCTGGGACCGTAGGGTGCCTCGATGCCCAGCGCCCGCTGGCATCGAGGCACCCTATGGGACCGCATACCGCAGCGCCCTCTACGAGGGCGCCGAACCAGCTGCAACCAAGCCGAACATAATCTGGACGCGAGCGAGCGGCGCTTTCGCCCGCGTTGGGGGGAGAGTGTCAGCACCTCTCCTTATTCTTACACCGTGGTCACGAGTTTGCGACGCCGTCGGGGCGGGGCCGGCGAGAAAGTTTCTCGCCGCTACGATCGTCCCGTTGCTTTTTTAAGGCGAAAGCCTTTAATGGCTCATACTCGCGGCTTCCGATCGCCCACCGCACAGCCGAAATCTCGTACGGCCCACTTCCTTCCCCTTCTTTCTCCCTTGGCAACAAGGGTACTCCCCAAGGCTCTTGTCTTGTCCCCTCTTCTATTTAACGTCACCCTCTTCCCCCTGGCACGTGCACTACGCACATTCCCAGCTCTGTCTCATGCTTTCTACGCCGATGACATCACCCTATGGTTGACCACCGGCAATCTTGGCGACATGGAGACCACTCTCCAGGCGGGCGTGGACGCCGTGGCGACTCATTGTGCATAATCAAAACATACAACACGCCCGGTCTGTCGGGTTGAGCTGCTCCCCGGCCAAATCGGAGCTTTTGCTCCTTCTGCCTCGGGGGATAGCCCCCCTGTCGCCTTCTCCACTCACAGTCTCCCTTGACGGCACACCCCTTCCCCTCGTCTCTACTCTCCGCATCCTCGGACTCTTTCTTCAGTCCAATGGCAAGCACAACCCTCATCACTCTACTCAGAAACACTGTACACCAGACCATCCGCCTAATACGCCGCATTGCCAACCGTCACCACGGCATGCGCGAACACGACCTCCGCCGCCTAGTCCAGGCCTTCGTTCTCAGCCGCTTCATCTATTCTCTTCCGTATATTTTCCTTTCAAGCACCGAGGAAGGCAAAGTCAACAGCCTCATTCAACAGGCATATAAGTCGGCCCTGTCTCTTCCCACATCTACTTCAACAGCTCGGTTACTGTCGATGGGCGCCCACAGCTCCCTTACAGAGCTGACGGAGGCCCATCGCAAGGCCCAGCTCCTCCGTCTCTCCCGCACTCGGCCTGGTAGGGCACTTCTCTCTACCCTGAAACTCTCCCCTCTTACCCCTCTTCCCACCTCACTGCCCATCCCTTCCCACGTCTACTCCCTGCTAACCGTTAATCCCCTCCCTAAGAATATGCACCCTGAACACCACCCGTCCCGCAGAGCAGCGCGAGCCACCGCGCTCTGGCGTCAGTACGAACGGCAACCCGCCGTGGCTTACGTGGATGCCGCCCCGTACCGCCACTACCCAGCCCATGCCCTTGCGGTCACTGACAACTCTTTCCGACCCACTCTTACTGCCTCAGTATACACTTCGACCTCGGTCGAGGCCGAAAAGGCAGCTATTGCCCTTGCCATGACGCAAACCTCCGCGGAATACATTTTCAGTGATTCCAAGCCTGCAGTCTACAACTACGCGGTTGGACGGGTGGCATCCCCTGCCTCCGGTATCTTGCGTTCCGACACTGTTCCCTCTCGCCCAATCCAAATCATCTGGGTGCCCGCTCACGCGGCCCATCCTGGCAACGAGGCGGCCAATTCCATCGCTCGCGATTCGACTGACCGAGTAAGCCCGCCCCCGCCGGGAATGGATACGCGCGACGCGCTTCTCACGTACTACGATATCACCTTGCACTACCGCCTATCTCCTCTCACCTTCCCCCCACCGCACAAAACCCTTTCCCAGCACCACCAACACTTGTGGCGCCACCTTCAGGTCCACACATTTCTTACTCCTGCACGTCTTGCCCTCTTCCACCCCGGGACGTACTCGCCGGCCTGCCGCTTATGTGACAGCTCCCGCGCCAATTACGATCACATCTTTTTCTCCTGCCCGGCGCACTTGCCCCCTGCCTCTTGGCACCTAACCAGTCCGCAGCAGTGGGAGGCTGCTTTGTCCAGCACCGAGCCGGATCTCCAACTCCAGCTGGTGACCTGGGCAGAGGACGTCGCGACTAGGCACGGCCTGGACGCCACAACCGGCAGCCTGAAGGCCGCCCACAACGCTGCTTTTTAATTTTCTTTACTTCGGGCCTTCTCAATAAGTTTTCCACCACCACCACCGACCGTCCGTTCATTCGTGCCCTGGAACGGTGCCAGCTGTGGCCTCTCCCCCTCACACCCTCAGCACTCACGTGATGGCACAGCGGCACATAGCAACAGTTGCGCCGCCACAGCTGTGGCCTCTCCCCCTTACACTCTCTCAGCAATCACGTGATGGCACAGCGGCGGCGTCCGACCGTCAGTGCCCTCTAAGGGTGCCAGCTGTGCTCTCTCCCCCTCACACTCTCTCGGCAAGCACGTGATGGCACAGCGGCACATAGCAACAGTTGCGCCGCCACAGCTGTGGCCTCTCCCCCTTACACTCTCAGCAATCACGTGAGGGCACAGCGGCGGCGTCCGACCGTCAGTGCCCTGTAAGGGTGCTAGCTGTGGCCTCTCCCCCTCACACTCTCTCAGCAATCACGTGATGGCACAGCGGCGGCGTCCGACCGTCAGTGCCCTCTAAGGGTGCCAGCTGTGCTCTCTCCCCCTCACACTCTCTCGGCAAGCACGTGATGGCACAGCGGCACATAGCAACAGTTGCGCCGCCACAGCTGTGGCCTCTCCCCCTTACACTCTCAGCAATCACGTGAGGGCACAGCGGCGGCGTCCGACCGTCAGTGCCCTGTAAGGGTGCTAGCTGTGGCCTCTCCCCCTCACACTCTCTCAGCAATCACGTGATGGCACAGCGGCGGCGTCCGACCGTCAGTGCCCTCTAAGGGTGCCAGCTGTGCTCTCTCCCCCTCACACTCTCTCGGCAAGCACGTGATGGCACAGCGGCACATAGCAACAGTTGCGCCGCCACAGCTGTGGCCTCTCCCCCTTACACTCTCAGCAATCACGTGAGGGCACAGCGGCGGCGTCCGACCGTCAGTGCCCTGTAAGGGTGCTAGCTGTGGCCTCTCCCCCTCACACTCTCTCAGCAATCACGTGATGGCACAGCGGCACATAGCAACAGTTGCGCCGCCACAGCTGTGGCCTCTCCCCTTTACACTCTCTCAGCAATCACGTGATGGCACAGCGGCGGCGTCCGACCGTCAGTGCCCTGTAAGGGTGCCAGCTGTGGCCTCTCCCCCTCACACTCTCTCAGCAATCACGTGATGGCACAGCGGCGCATAGCAACAGTTGCGCCGCCACAGCTGTGGCCTCTCCCCCTCACACTCTCTCAGGAATCACGTGATGGCACAGCGGCGGCGTCCGACCGTCAGTGCCCTGTAAGGGTGCCAGCTGTGGCCTCTCCCCCTCACACTCTCTCAGCAATCACGTGATGGCACAGCGGCGCATAGCAACAGTTGCGCCGCCACAGCTGTGGCCTCTCCCCTTTACACTCTCTCAGCAATCACGTGATGGCACAGCGGCGGCGTCCGACCGTCAGTGCCCTGTAAGGGTGCCAGCTTTGGCCTCTCCCCTTCACACTCTCTCAGCAATCACGTGATGGCACAGCGGCACATAGCAACAGTTGCGCCGCCACAGCTGTGGCCTCTCCCCCTTACGCTCTCTCAGGAATCACGTGATGGCACAGCGGCGGCGTCCGACCATCAGTGCCCTGTAATGTGCCAGCTGTGGCCTCTCCCCCTCACAATCTCTCAGCAATTCCGTGATGGCACAGCGGCACATAGCAACAGTTGCGCTGCCACAGCTGTGGCCTCTCCCCTTTACACTCTCTCAGCAATCACGTGATGGCACAGCGGCGGCGTCCGACCGTCAGTGCCCTGTAAGGGTGCCAGCTCTGGCCTCTCCCCCTCACACTCTCTCAGGAATCACGTGATGGCACAGCGGCGGCGTCCGACCGTCAGTGCCCTGTAAGGGTGCCAGCTGTGGCCTCTCCCCCTCACACTCTCTCAGCAATCACGTGATGGCACAGCGGCGCATAGCAACAGTTGCGCCGCCACAGCTGTGGCCTCTCCCCTTTACACTCTCACAGCAATCACGTGATGGCACAGCGGCGGCGTCCGACCGTCAGTGCCCTGTAAGGGTGCCAGCTGTGGCCTCTCCCCGTCACACTCTCTCAGCAATCACGTGATGGCACAGCGGCACATAGCAACAGTTGCGCCGCCACAGCTGTGGCCTCTCCCCCTTACGCTCTCTCAGGAATCACGTGATGGCACAGCGGCGGCGTCCGACCGTCAGTGCCCTGTAAGTGTGCCAGCTGTGGCCTCTCCCCCTCACACTCTCTCAGCAATCATGTGATGGCACAGCGGCGCATAGCAACAGTTGCGCCGCCACAGCTGTGGCCTCTCCCCCCTCACACTCTCTCAGCAACCACGTGATGGCACAGCGGCACATAGCAACAGTTGCGCCGCCACAGCTGTGGCCTCTCCCCCTCACACTCTCTCAGCATCACGTGATGGCACAGCGGCACATAGCAACAGTTGCGCCGCCACAGCTGTGGCCTCTCCCCCTTACACTCTCTCAGCAATCACGCGATGGCACAGCGGCGGCGTCCGACCGTCAGTGCCCTGTAAGTGTGCCAGCTGTGGCCTCTCCCCCTCACACTCTCTCAGCAATCATGTGATGGCACAGCGGCGCATAGCAACAGTTGCGCCGCCACAGCTGTGGCCTCTCCCCCTCACACTCTCTCAGCAACCACGTGATGGCACAGCGGCACATAGCAACAGTTGCGCCGCCACAGCTGTGGCCTCTCCCCCTCACACTCTCTCAGCAATCACGTGATGGCACAGCGGCACATAGCAACAGTTGCGCCGCCACAGCTGTGGCCTCTCCCCCTTACACTCTCTCAGCAATCACGCGATGGCACAGCGGCGGCGTCCGACCGTCAGTGCCCTGTAAGGGTGCTAGCTGCGGCCTCTCCCCCTCACACTCTCTCAGCAATCATGTGATGGCACAGCGGCGCATAGCAACAGTTGCGCCGCCACAGCTGTGGCCTCTCCCCCTCACAGTCTCTCAGCAACCACGTGATGGCACAGCGGCACATAGCAACAGTTGCGCCGCCACAGCTGTGGCCTCTCCCCCTCACACTCTCTCAGCAATCACGTGATGGCACAGCGGCACATAGCAACAGTTGCGCCGCCACAGCTGTGGCCTCTCCCCTTTATACTCTCTCAGCAATCACGTGATGGCACAGCGGCGGCGTCCGACCATCAGTGCCCTGTAAGGGTGCTAGCTGCGGCCTCTCCCCCTCACACTCTCAGCAATCACGTGATGGCACAGCGGCACATAGCAACAGTTGCGCCGCCACAGCTGTGGCCTCTCCCCCTTACACTCTCTCAGCAATCACGCGATGGCACAGCGGCACATAGCAACAGTTGCGCCGCCACAGCTGTGGCCTCTCCCCCTCACACTCTCTCAGCAACCACGTGATGGCACAGCGGCACATAGCAACAGTTGCGCCGCCACAGCTGTGGCCTCTCCCCCTCACACTCTCTCAGCAATCACGTGATGGCACAGCGGCACATAGCAACAGTTGCGCCGCCACAGCTGTGGCCTCTCCCCTTTATACTCTCTCAGCAATCACGTGATGGCACAGCGGCGGCGTCCGACCATCAGTGCCCTGTAAGGGTGCTAGCTGCGGCCTCTCCCCCTCACACTCTCTCAGCAATCACGTGATGGCACAGCGGCACATAGCAACAGTTGCGCCGCCACAGCTGTGGCCTCTCCCCCTCACACTCTCTCAGCAATCACGTGATGGCACAGCGGCACATAGCAACAGTTGCGGCCGCCACAGCTGTGGCCTCTCCCCTTTATACTCTCTCAGCAATCACGTGATGGCACAGCGGCGGCGTCCGACCATCAGTGCCCTGTAAGGGTGCTAGCTGCGGCCTCTCCCCCTCACACTCTCTCAGCAATCACGTGATGGCACAGCGGCGCATAGCAACAGTTGCGCCGCCACAGCTGTGGCCTCTCCGCCTTACACTCTCTCAGCAATCACGTGATGGCCCAGTGGCGGTGTCCGACCGTCAGTGCTGTAAGGTGCCAGGTGTCCCCCCTCATCTCAGCCCATGTACTACAGCGGCGCGGCCAAGCTCCTTCGGCCTCGCCCCGTACCAGGAGCATAATTAGTCGATGGCAACCCGGTTGTGATGGC